>NW_027141233.1:0-277500 GCF_036365525.1 Heterodontus francisci
TAAATGGGGACTGCAGGGGGTGGGGAGAGATGGGGACTGCAGGGGGGGGGGGGAAAGAGATGGGGACTGCAGGGGGGGGGGGGAAGAGATGGGACTGCAGGGGGGGGGGGGAAGAGATGGGGACTGCAGTGGGGGGGGGGAAGAGATGGGGACTGCAGGGCGGGGGGAGATGGGGACTGCTGGGCGGGGAGGGGAGAGATGGGGAGTGCGGTGGGGGGGGAGGGGGAGATGGAGACTGCGGTGGTGGGGGAGAGATGGGGACTGCGGTGGGGGGGGAGGGGAGATGGAGACTGCGGTGGAGGGGGGAGAGATGGGGACTGCGGTGGGGGGGGGGAGAGATGGGGACTGCGGAGGAGGGGGAGAGATGGGGACTGCGGAGGAGGGGGGAGAGATGGGGACTGCGGTGGGGGGGGGGGGGGAGAGATGGGGACTGCGGTGGGGGGGGGGGGAGAGATGGGGACTGCGGAGGAGGGGGGAGAGATGGGGACTGCGGAGGAGGGGGGGAGAGATGGGGACTGCGGAGGAGGGGGGAGAGATGGGGACTGCGGGGGGTGGAGGAGAGATGGGGGCTGCAGGGGGGGGGGGAAGAGATGGGGACTGCGGGGGAGAGAAATGGGGACTGCACGGGTGGGGAGAGAGAGATGGGGACTGCAGTGGGGGAGATGGGGACTGAGGGGGGCGGGGGGGAAGATATGGGGCCTGCAGGGTGGGGGGGGGGGAAGAGATGCGGACTGCAGGGGTGGGGGAGATGGGGACTGCGGGGGGGGGTTGGAGAGATGGGGACTGCAGGGTGGGGGGGAGAGATGGGGACTGCAGGGTGGGGGGGAGAGATGGGGACTGCAGGGTGGGGGGGAGAGATGGGGACTGCAGGGTGGGGGGGAGAGATGGGGACTGCAGGGTGGGGGGGAGAGATGGGGACTGCAGGGGGGAGGGGAGAGATGGGGACTGCAGGGTGGGGGGGAAGAGATCGGGACTGCAGGGTGGGGGGGGAGAGATCGGGACTGCAGGGGGGGGGGAGAGATGGGGACGGCGGGGGGTGGGGGGAGAGATGGGGACGGCGGAGGGGGGATTGAGAGATGGGGACTGCCGGGGGTGGGGGGGAGAGATGGTGACTGCGGGGTGGGGGGGGGGAGAGATGGTGACTGCGGAGGGGGGGGAGAGATGGGGACTGCGGAGGGGGGGGAGAGATGGAGACTGCGGAGGGGGGGGAGAGATGGGGACTGCGGAGGGGGGGGGGGAGAGATGGGGACTGCGGAGGGGGGGGGAGAGATGGGGACTGCGGAGGGGGGGGGAGAGATGGGGACTGCGGAGGGGGGGGGAGAGATGGGGACTGCGGAGGGGGGGGGGAGAGATGGGGACTGCGGAGGGGGGGGGAGAGATGGGGACTGCGGAGGGGGGGGGAGAGATGGGGACTGCGGAGGGGGGGGGGAGAGATGGGGGACTGCGGAGGGGGGGGGAGAGATGGGGACTGCGGAGGGGGGGGGGGAGAGATGGGGACTGCGGAGGGGGGGGGGGAGAGATGGGGACTGCGGAGGGGTGGGGGGAGAGATGGGGACTGCGGAGGGGGGGGGGAGAGATGGGGACTGCGGAGGGGGGGGGGAGAGATGGGGACTGCAGGGTGGGGGGGAGAGATGGGGACTGCAGGGTGGGGGGGAGAGATGGGGACTGCAGGGGGGAGGGGAGAGATGGGGACTGCAGGGTGGGGGGGAAGAGATCGGGACTGCAGGGTGGGGGGGGAGAGATCGGGACTGCAGGGGGGGGGGAGAGATGGGGACGGCGGGGGGTGGGGGGAGAGATGGGGACGGCGGAGGGGGGATTGAGAGATGGGGACTGCCGGGGGTGGGGGGGAGAGATGGTGACTGCGGGGGGGGGGGGGGGAGAGATTGGGACTGCGGAGGGGGGGGAGAGATGGGGACTGCGGAGGGGGGGGAGAGATGGAGACTGCGGAGGGGGGGGGAGAGATGGGGACTGCGGAGGGGGGGGGGGAGAGATGGGGACTGCGGAGGGGGGGGGAGAGATGGGGACTGCGGAGGGGGGGGGAGAGATGGGGACTGCGGAGGGGGGGGGAGAGATGGGGACTGCGGAGGGGGGGGGAGAGATGGGGACTGCGGAGGGGGGGGGGAGAGATGGGGACTGCGGAGGGGGGGGGGAGAGATGGGGACTGCGGAGGGGGGGGGGGAGAGATGGGGACTGCGGAGGGGGGGGGGGAGAGATGGGGACTGCGGAGGGGGGGGGGGGAGAGATGGGGACTGCGGAGGGGGGGGGGGGAGAGATGGGGACTGCGGAGGGGTGGGGGGAGAGATGGGGACTGCGGAGGGGGGGGGAGAGATGGGGACTGCGGAGGGGGGGGGGGAGAGATGGGGACTGCGGAGGGGGGGGGGAGAGATGGGGACTGCGGAGGGGGGGGGGAGAGATGGGGACTGCGGAGGGGGGGAGAGATGGGGACTGCGGGTGGGGGGGGGGAGAGAGAGATGTGGACTGCGGGTGGGGGGGGGAGAGAGAGATGGGGACTGCGGTGGGGGGGGAGAGAGAGATGGGGACGGTGGGGGGGGGGGGAGAGTGATGGGGACAGCGGGGGGTGGGGGGTAGATGGGGACGGCGGGGACTGTGGCGGAAGAGAGATGGGGACTGTGGCGGGGGAGAGATGGGGACGGCGGGGGGTGGCGGAGAGATGGGGACGGCGGGATGTGGGGGAGAGTTGGGGACGGCAGGGTGGGGTGTGAGATGGGGACGGCGGTGGGGGGGGAGAGAGATGGGGACTGCGGGGGGGGGCAGAGATGGGGACGGCGGGAAACGGGGGGAGAGAGATGGGGACGGGGGGAGAGAGATGGCGACTGCCGCGGGGGAGAGATGGGGACGGCGGGGTGGGGGGGGAGAGAGATGGGGACGGCGGGGGGGGGGCGGGGAGAGATAGGGGGCGGCGGGGGGGGTGCGGGGAGAGATAGGGGGGCGGCGGGGGGGTGGGGAGTGAGACGGGGGACGGCGGGGGGGGGGAGAGAGATGGGGACGGTGGGGGAGAGATGGGGACTGCAGGGGGGGGGTAGTGATGGGGACTGCAGGTGGGGGGCGAGATGGGGACTGCGGGGTGGGGGGGGAAGAGAGATGGGGACTGCAGGGGGGTGGGGGGAGAGATGTGGACGGCGGGTGGGTGGGGGAGAGATGGGGACTGCGGGGGGTGGGGGGAGAGATGTGGACGGCGGGGTGGGTGGGGGGGGAGAGATGGGGACTGCGGGGGTGGGGGAGAGATGGGGACTGCGGGGGTGGGGGAGAGATGGGGACTGCGGGGGGTGGGGGAGAGATGGGGACTGCGGGGGTGGGGGGGAGAGATGGGGACTGCGGGGGTGGGGGAGAGATGGGGACTGCGGGGGTGGGGGAGAGATGGGGACTGCGGGGGTGGGGGAGAGATGGGGACTGCGGGGGTGGGGGAGAGATGGGGACTGCGGGGGTGGGGGAGAGATGGGGACTGCGGGGGGAGAGATGGGGACGGCGGGGGGGGGCGGGGAGAGAGATGGGGACGGCGGGGGGGGGCGGGGAGAGAGATGGGGACGGTGGGGGGATTGATGGGGGCGGCGGGGGGGGAGCGGGGAGAGAGATGGGACTGCGGGGGGGGGTGGGAGAGATGGGGACTGCAGGGGGGAGGGGAGAGATGGGGACTGCAGGGTGGGGGGAAGAGATCGGGACTGCAGGGTGAGGGGGGAGAGATCGGGACTGCAGGGGGCGGGAGAGATGGGGACGGCGGGGGGTGGGGGGAGAGATGGGGACGGCGGAGGGGGGATTGAGAGATGGGAACTGCCGGGGGTGGGGGGGAGAGATGGTGACTGCGGGGGGGGGGGTGGGGAGATGGTGACTGCGGGGGTGTAGGGGGGAGAGATGGGGACGGCGGGGGCTGGGGGGAGAGATGGGGACGGCAGGTGGTGGGGAGAGAGATGGGGATGGCAGGGTGGGGAGAGAGATGGGGACGGTGGGGGGTGGGGGGAGAGATGGGGACGGCTGGGGGTGGGGGAGAGAGAATGGGTCTGCGGCGGGGAGAGATGGGGACGGCGGGGGTGGGGGAGAGATGGGGACGGCGGTGGGGGGGGGGGAAAGAAATGGGGACAGCGGGGGGTGGGGAGAGAGATGGGGACGGCGGGGGTGGGGAGAGAGATGGGGACGGCGGGGGGTGGGGGAGAGAGATGGGGGACGGTGGGGGGAGAGATGGGGACGGTGGGGGGTGGAGTGATGGGGACTGCAGGTGGGGGGCGAGATGGGGACTGCCGAGGAGGGGGGAGAGATGGGGACTGCGGTTGGGGGGTGGAGAGAGAGATGGGGACTGCAGGGGGGGGGTGGTGAGAGATGCGGACTGCAGGGGTGGGGGAGATGGGGACTGCGGGGGGCAGGAGAAATGGGGACTGCAGGGGGAGGGGAGAGATGGGGACTGCAGAGGGGGGGAAGAGATGGGGACTGCAGAGGGGGGGAAGAGATGGGGACTGCAGAGGGGGGGAAGAGATGGGGACTGCCGAGGGGGGGAAGAGATGGGGACTGCCGAGGGGGGAAGAGATGGGGACTGCCGAGGGGGGGAGAGATGGGACTGCGGAGGGGGGGAGAGATGGGGACTGCGGAGGGGGGGGAGAGATGGGGACTGCAGGGGGGAGGGGAGAGATGGGGACTGCGGAGGGAGGGGAGAGATGGGGACTGCGGAGGGGGGGGAGAGATGGGGACTGCGGAGGGGGGGGGAGAGATGGGGACTGCGGAGGGGGGGGGAGAGATGGGGACTGCGGAGGGGGGGGGAGAGATGGGGACTGCGGCGGGGGGGAGAGATGGGGACTGCGGAGGGGGGGGAGAGATGGGGACTGCGGAGGGGGGGGAGAGATGGGGACTGCGGAGGGGGGGGAGAGATGGGGACTGCGGAGGGGGGGGGGGAGAGATGGGGACTGCGGAGGGGGGGGGGAGAGATGGGACTGCGGAGGGGGGGGGGGAGAGATGGGGACTGCGGAGGGGGGGGGGAGAGATGGGGACTGCGGAGGGGGGGGGAGAGATGGGGACTGCGGAGGGGGGGGAGAGATGGGGACTGCGGGTGGGGGGGGAAGAGATGGGGACTGCGGGTGGGGGGGGGAGAGATGGGGACTGCGGGTGGGGGGGGGAGAGAGAGATGGGGACGGCGCGGGGGGGGGGAGAGTGATGGGGACGGCGGGGGGGGGGGGAAGAGATGGGGACTGCGGGGGGGGGGGCAGAGATGGGGACGGGGGGAGACGGGGGGCAGAGATGGGGACGGCGGGAGACGGGGGGAGAGAGATGGGGACGGGGGGAGAGAGATGGGGACGGCGGGGTCGGGGGAGAGATGGGACGGCGGGGTCGGGGGAGAGATGGGGACGGCGGGGTGGGGGGGGAGAGAGATGGGGACGGCGGGGGGAGGCGGGGAGAGATAGGGGGACGGCGGGGGGGTGGGGAGTGAGACGGGGAAGGCGGGAGGTGGGGAGAGAGACGGGGACGGTGGGGGAGAGATGGGGACTGCAGGGGGGGGTTAGTGATGGGGACTGCAGGTGGGGGACGAGATGGGGACTGCGGGGGGGGGGAGATAGAGATGGGGACTGCAGGGAGGAGGGGAGAGATGGGGACTGCAGGGAGGAGGGGAGAGATGGGGACTGCAGGGAGGAGGGGAGAGATGGGGACTGCGGGGGGTGGGGGGAGAGATGGGGACTGCGGGGGTGGGGGAGGGGGAGATGGAGACTGCGGTGGAGGGGGGAGAGATGGGGACTGCGGTGGGGGGGGGGAGAGATGGGGACTGCGGAGGAGGGGGGAGAGATGGGGACTGCGGTGGGGGGGGGGGAGAGATGGGGACTGCGGAGGAGGGGGGAGAGATGGGGACTGCGGAGGAGGGGGGAGAGATGGGGACTGCGGTGGGGGGGGAGGGGGAGATGGAGACTGCGGTGGAGGGGGGAGAGATGGGGACTGCGGTGGGGGGGGGGGAGAGATGGGGACTGCGGAGGAGGGGGGAGAGATGGGGACTGCGGAGGAGGGGGGAGAGATGGGGACTGCGGAGGAGGGGGGAGAGATGGGGACTGCGGTGGGGGGGGGGGGAGAGATGGGGACTGCGGTGGGGGGGGGGGAGAGATGGGGACTGCGGAGGAGGGGGGAGAGATGGGGACTGCGGAGGAGGGGGGAGAGATGGGGACTGCGGAGGAGGGGGGAGAGATGGGGACTGCGGGGGGTGGAGGGAGAGATGGGGGCTGCAGGGGGGGGTTGGAGAGATGGGGACTGCAGGGTGGGGGGGAGAGATGGGGACTGCAGGGTGGGGGGGAGAGATGGGGACTGCAGGGTGGGGGGGAGAGATGGGGACTGCAGGGTGGGGGGGAAGAGATCGGGACTGCAGGGTGGGGTGGAAGAGATCGGGACTGCAGGGTGGGGGGGAGAGATCGGGACTGCAGGGGGGGCGGAGAGATGGGGACGGCGGGGGGTGGGGGGAGAGATGGGGACGGCGGAGGGGGGGGAGAGATTGGGGACTGCGGAGGGGGGGGAGAGATGGGGACTGCGGAGGGGGGGGAGAGATGGAGACTGCGGAGGGGGGGGGAGAGATGGGGACTGCGGAGGGGGGGGGGAGAGATGGGGACTGCGGAGGGGGGGGGAGAGATGGGGACTGCGGAGGGGGGGGGAGAGATGGGGACTGCGGAGGGGGGGGGAGAGATGGGACTGCGGAGGGGGGGGGAGAGATGGGGACTGCGGAGGGGGGGGAGAGATGGGGACTGCGGAGGGGGGGGAGAGATGGAGACTGCGGAGGGGGGGGGAGAGATGGGGACTGCGGAGGGGGGGGGGAGAGATGGGGACTGCGGAGGGGGGGGGAGAGATGGGGACTGCGGAGGGGGGGGGAGAGATGGGGACTGCGGAGGGGGGGGGAGAGATGGGGACTGCGGAGGGGGGGGGAGAGATGGGGACTGCGGAGGGGGGGGGAGAGATGGGGACTGCGGAGGGGGGGGGAGAGATGGGGACTGCGGAGGGGGGGGAGAGAGATGGGGACTGCAGGGGGGGAGTGATGGGGACTGCGGGGGGGGGGGGGGGAGAGAGATGGGGACTGCAGGGGGGGGAGAAATGGGGACTGCAGGGGGGGAGAAATGGGACTGCAGGGGGGGAGAAATGGGGACTGCAGGGGGTGGGGGAGAGATGGGGACTGCAGGGGGGGGGGGGGGAGAGATGGGGACTGCAGGGGGGGGGGGGAGAGATGGGGACTGCAGGTGGGGGGGGGGAAGAGATGGGGACTGCAGGGCGGGGAGGGGAGAGATGGGGAGTGCGGTGGGGGGGGAGGGGGAGATGGGGACTGCTGGGCGGGGAGGGGAGAGATGGGGAGTGCGGTGGGGGGGGAGGGGGAGATGGAGACTGCGGTGGAGGGGGGAGAGATGGGGACTGCGGTGGGGGGGGGGGAGAGATGGGACTGCGGAGGAGGGGGGAGAGATGGGACTGCGGAGGAGGGGGGAGAGATGGGGACTGCGGAGGAGGGGGGAGAGATGGGGACTGCGGTGGGGGGGGGAGAGATGGGGACTGCGGAGGAGGGGGGAGAGATGGGGACTGCGGAGGAGGGGGAGAGATGGGGACTGCGGAGGAGGGGGGAGAGATGGGGACTGCGGGGGGTGGAGGGAGAGATGGGGGCTGCAGGGGGGGGGGGAAGAGATGGGGACTGCGGGGGAGAGAAATGGGGACTGCACGGGTGGGGAGAGAGAGATGGGGACTGCAGTGGGGGAGATGGGGACTGAGGGGGCGGGGGGGAAGATATGGGGCCTGCAGGGTGGGGGGGAAGAGATGCGGACTGCAGGGGTGGGGGAGATGGGGACTGCGGGGGGGGGGTTGGAGAGATGGGGACTGCAGGGGTGGGGGAGATGGGGACTGCGGGGGGGGTTGGAGAGATGGGGACTGCAGGGTGGGGGGGAGAGATGGGGACTGCTAGGGTGGGGGGGAGAGATGGGGACTGCAGGGTGGGGGGGAGAGATGGGGACTGCAGGGTGGGGGGGAGAGATGGGGACTGCAGGGTGGGGGGAGAGATGGGACTGCAGGGTGGGGGGGAGAGATGGGGACTGCAGGGTGGGGGGGAGAGATGGGGACTGCAGGGTGGGGGGGAGAGATGGGGACTGCAGGGGGGAGGGGAGAGATGGGGACTGCAGGGTGGTGGGAAGAGATCGGGACTGCAGGGTGGGGGGGGAGAGATCGGGACTGCAGGGGGGGGGGGGAAGAGATGGGGACGGCGGGGGGTGGGGGGAGAGATGGGGACGGCGGAGGGGGGATTGAGAGATGGGGACTGCCGGGGGTGGGGGGGAGAGATGGTGACTGCGGGGGGGGGGGGGAGAGATGGTGACTGCGGAGGGGGGGGGGAGAGATGGGGACTGCGGAGGGGGGGGGAGAGATGGAGACTGCGGAGGGGGGGGGAGAGATGGGGACTGCGGAGGGGGGGGGGGAGAGATGGGGACTGCGGAGGGGGGGGGAGAGATGGGGACTGCGGAGGGGGGGGGAGAGATGGGGACTGCGGAGGGGGGGGGAGAGATGGGGGACTGCGGAGGGGGGGGGAGAGATGGGGACTGCGGAGGGGGGGGGAGAGATGGGGACTGCGGAGGGGGGGGGAGAGATGGGGACTGCGGAGGGGGGGGGAGAGATGGGGACTGCGGAGGGGGGGGGGAGAGATGGGGACTGCGGAGGGGGGGGAGAGATGGGGACTGCGGAGGGGGGGGAGAGATGGGGACTGCGGAGGGGGGGGGGGGAGAGATGGGGACTGCGGAGGGGGGGGGGAGAGATGGGGACTGCGGAGGGGGGGGGGGAGAGATGGGGACTGCGGAGGGGGGGGGGGAGAGATGGGGACTGCGGAGGGGGGGGGGAGAGATGGGGACTGCGGAGGGGGGGGGGGAGAGATGGGGACTGCGGAGGGGGGGGAGAGAGTGATGGGGACAGCGGGGGGTGGGGGGAGAGATGGGGACTGCGGAGGGGGGGGGGGAGAGATGGGGACTGCGGAGGGGGGGGGGGAGAGATGGGGACTGCGGGTGGGGGGGGGGAGAGATGGGGACTGCGGAGGGGGGGGGGGGAGAGATGGGGACTGCGGAGGGGGGGGGGAGAGATGGGGACTGCGGAGGGGGGAGAGAGTGATGGGGACAGCGGGGGGTGGGGGGAGAGATGGGGACTGCGGGGGGTGGGGGGTAGATGGGGACTGCGGGTGGGGGGGGGAGAGAGAGATGGGGACTGCGGGTGGGGGGGGGGAGAGAGAGATGGGGACGGTGGGGGGGGGGGGGGAGAGTGATGGGGACAGCGGGGGGTGGGGGGTAGATGGGGACGGCGGGGACTGTGGCGGAAGAGAGATGGGGACTGTGGCGGGGGAGAGATGGGGACGGCGGGGGGTGGCGGAGAGATGGGGACGGCGGGATGTGGGGGAGAGTTGGGGACGGCAGGGTGGGGTGTGAGATGGGGGACGGCGGTGGGGGGGGAGAGAGATGGGGACTGCGGGGGGGGGCAGAGATGGGGACGGCGGGTAACGGGGGGAGAGAGATGGGGACGGGGGGAGAGAGATGGCGACTGCCGCGGGGGAGAGATGGGGACGGCGGGGTGGGGGGGGAGAGAGATGGGGACGGCGGGGGGGGGGGCGGGAGAGATTGGGGGGCGGCGGGGGGGGTGCGGGGAGAGATAGGGGGGCGGCGGGGGGGGTGCGGGGAGAGATAGGGGGGCGGCGGGGGGTGGGAGTGAGACGGGGACGGCGGGGGGGGGGGAGAGAGATGGGGACGGTGGGGGGAGAGATGGGGACTGCAGGGGGGGGGTAGTGATGGGGACTGCAGGTGGGGGGCGAGATGGGGACTGCGGGGTGGGGGGGGAAGAGAGATGGGGACTGCGGGGGTGGGGGAGAGATGGGGACTGCGGGGGTGGGGGAGAGATGGGGACTGCGGGGGTGGGGGAGAGATGGGGACTGCGGGGGTGGGGGAGAGATGGGGACTGCGGGGGTGGGGGAGAGATGGGGACTGCGGGGGTGGGGGAGAGATGGGACTGCGGGGGTGGGGGAGAGATGGGGACTGCGGGGGGTGGGGAGAGATGGGGACTGCGGGGGTGGGGGAGAGATGGGACTGCGGGGTGGGGGAGAGATGGGGACTGCGGGGGTGGGGGAGAGATGGGGACTGCGGGGGTGGGGAGAGATGGGGACTGCGGGGGGAGAGATGGGGACGGCGGGGGGGGGGGCGGGGAGAGAGATGGGGACGGCGGGGGGGGGTGGGAGAGAGACCGGGGGGGGGGGGTGGGAGAGAGATGGGGACGGCGGGGGGGTGGGAGAGAGATGGGGACGGCGGGGGGGGGTGGAGAGAGTTGGGGACGGCGGGGGGGGGGGCGGGAGAGAGATGGGGACGGCGGTGGTGGGGAGAGATGGGGACGGTGATGGAGAGATGGGGACTGCGGGGGGTGGGGGGGGGAGAGATGGGGACTGCCGGGGGAGGGGGAGAGATGGGGACTGCGGGGGGGGGGGGGGGGGGGGAGAGATGGGACTGCGGGGGGAGGGGGAGAGATGGGGACTGCCGGCGGGGGTGGGGGCGAGATGGGTACGGCGGGGGGGGGGGGAGAGATGGGGACTGCGGGGTGGGGGAGAGATGGGGACTGCAGGGGGTGGGGGGAGATGGGGACGGCGGGGGGAGAGATGGGGACGGCGGGGGGGGGGCGGGGAGAGAGATGGGGACGGTGGGGGGATTGATGGGGGCGGCGGGGGGGGAGCGGGGAGAGAGATGGGGACTGCGGGGGGTGGGGGGAGAGATGTGGACGGCGGGTGGGTGGGAAGAGAGATGGGGACGGCGGGGGGGGGGGGAAGAGAGATGGGGACTGCGGGGGTGGGAGAGAAATGGGGGTCGGGGGAGATGGGGACGGTGGGGGGAGAGATGGGGACGGCGGGGGGTGTGTGCGGGGAGAGAGATGGGGACGGTGGGGGGAGAGATGGGGACGGCGGGGGAGGGGCGGGGGGAGAGATGGGACTGCGGGGGGGGAGGTGGGCAGAGAGTTGGGGACTGCCGGGGGCGCTGGGGGGGAGAGATGGGGGGGGTGGGGGGCGAGATGGGGACGGCGGGGGGTGGGGGGGGGAAGAGAGTGATGGGGACTGCGGGGGGTGAGGGAGAGATGGGGACTGCGGGGGGTGGGGGAAAGATGGGGGACTGCGGGGGGTGGGGGGGTGAGATGGCGGGGGGGGGTGGGGGAGAGAGATGGGGACTGCGGGGGGGGGAGGGTGGGGAGAGATGGGGACTGCCGGGGGGGTGGGGAGAGATGGGGACTGCCGGCGGGGGTGGGGGCGAGATGGGGACGGCGGGGGGGGGGGCGGGAGAGAGATGGGGACGGCGGGGTGGGGAGAGAGATGTGGACGGCGGGGGGGTGTGGGAGAGATGGGGACGGCGGGGGGTGGGAGAGAGATGGGGACGGCGGGGGGGGGTGGAGAGAGTTGGGGACGGCGGGGGGGGGCGGGAGAGAGATGGGGACGGCGGGGGTGGGGAGAGATGGGGACGGTGATGGAGAGATGGGGACTGCGGGGGGTGGGGGGAGAGATGGGGGACTGCGGGGGGTGGGGGGGTGAGATGGCGGGGGGGGTGGGGGAGAGAGATGGGGACTGCGGGGGGTGGGGGGTGGGAGAGATGGGGACTGCCGGGGGGAGGGGGAGAGATGGGGACTGCCGGCGGGGGGTGGGGGCGAGATGGGGACGGCGGGGGGGGGCGGGAGAGAGATGGGGACGGCGGGGGTGGGGAGAGATGGGGACTGCGGGGGGTGGGGGAGGAGAGAGATGGGGACATGGGGGGTGGGGGCAGAGAGATGGGGATTGCGAGGGGTAGGGGCAGAGAGATGGGGACTGCGGGGGGTGGGGGGGAGAGATGGGGACGGTGGGGGGGGGAGAGATGGGGACGGTGTGGGGGGGGGGGGGAAGAGGTGGGGACGGTGGGGGGGGGTGGAGAAGTGGGAGCGGTGTGGGGGGAGCGATGGGGACGGTGGGGGGGAGAGATGGTGACTGCGGAGGGGGGGTGGGGGGGAGAGATGGGGACTGCGGGGGGTGGGGGGAGAGATGGGGACTGCCGGGTGGGGGGCGGGGAGAGAGAGATGGGGACTGCGGGTGGGGGGGAGAGATGGGGACTGCGGGTGGGGGGGGGTAGAGATGGGGACGGCGGGGGGGTGGGGGGAGAGATGGGGGGTGGGGGGAGAGATGGGGACTGCGGGGGGTGGGGGTAGAGATGGGGACTGCGAGGGGTGGGGGTAGAGATGGGGACTGCGGGGGGTGGGGGTAGAGATGGGGACTGCGGGGGGTGGGGGAGAGATGGGGACTGCGGGGGGGGTGGGGGAGAGATGTGGACGGCGGGAGGGTGGGGGGGGTGTGGGAGAGATGTCGACGGCGGGGGGGTGGTAGAGAGATGGGGACGGCGGGGGGGGCGGAGAGAGTTGGGGACGGCGGGGGGGGGGCGGGAGAGAGATGGGGACGGCGGGGGTGGGGAGAGATGGGGACGGCGGGGGTGGGGAGAGATGGGGACTGCGGGGGGTGGGGGAGAGAGATGCGGACGGTGGGGGGGGAGATGGGACGGCGGGGGGGGTGCGGGGAGAGAGATGGGGACTGCGGGGGGTGGGGGGGAGAGATGGGGACTGCGGGGGGTGGGGGGGAGAGATGGGGACTGCGGGGGGTGGGGGGGAGAGATGGGGACTGCGGGGGGTGGGGGGAGAGATGGGGACTGCAGGGGGTGGTTGGGTAGAGATGGGGACTGCGGGGGGTGGGGGGGTGAGATGGCGGGGTGGGGGAGAGAGATGGGGACTGCGGGGGGGGGTGGGGGAGAGAGATGGGGACTGCCGGGGGGGGTGGGGGAGAGATGGGGACTGCGGGGGGTGGGGGGGTGAGATGGCGGGGTGGGGGAGAGAGATGGGGACTGCGGGGGGTGGGGAGAGATGGGACTGCGGGGGGGGGTGGGGGAGAGAGATGGGGACTGCCGGGGGGGGTGGGGGAGAGATGGGGACTGCGGGGGGTGGGGGGAGAGATGGGGACTGCCGGGTGGGGGGGGGGGGGAGAGAGATGGGGACTGCGGGTGGGGGGGGGGGGGGGAGAGAGATGGGGACTGCGGGTGGGGGGGGGGGGGGAGAGAGATGGGGACTGCGGGTGGGGGGGGGGGGAGAGAGATGGGGACTGCGGGTGGGGGGGGGGGAGAGAGATGGGACTGCGGGTGGGAGGGGGGGGGAGAGAGATGGGGACTGCGGGTGGGAGGGGGGGGGAGAGAGATGGGGACTGCGGGGTGGGGGGGGGGGGGATGGGGGGGGGGGGGAGAGAGATGGGGACGGTGTGGGTGGGGGGGGAAGAGATGGGGACGGTGTGGGTGGGGGGGAAGAGATGGGGACGGTGTGGGTGGGGGGGGAAGAGATGGGGACGGTGTGGGGGGGGGGAGAGAGATGGGGACGGGTGGGGGGGGGGAGAGATGGGGACGGTGTGGGGGGGGTGGAGAGATGGAGACGGTGGGGGGGGGGAGAGATGGGGACTGCGGGGGGGGGGGAGTGAGATGGAGACTGCGGGGGGTGGGGGAGAGATGGAGACTGCGGGGGGTGGGGGAGAGATGGGGACTGCGGGGGGGAGTGAGATGGGGACTGCGGGGGGGGGGGGGAGTGAGATGGAGACTGCGGGGGGTGGGGGAGAGATGGGGACTGCGGGGGGTGGGTGAGAGATGGGGACTGCAGGTGGGGGGTGAGAGATGGGGACTGCAGGTGGGGGGTGAGAGATGGGGACTGCAGGGGGTGGGGGAGAGATGGGGACTGCAGTGGGGGGGGGAGAGATGGGGACTCCAGGGTGGGAGGAGAGATGGGAACTGCGGGGGGGGAGGGGCGGAGGGAGATGGGGACTGCAGGTGGGGGGGGGGGAGAGATGGGGACTGCAGCGGGGGGGGGGGGGGGGAGAGATGGGGACTGCAGCGGAGGGGGGGAGAGATGGGGACTGCAGCGGAGGGGGGGAGAGATGGGGACTGCAGCGGAGGGGGGGAGAGATGGGGACTGCAGCGGAGGGGGGGAGAGATGGGGACTGCAGCGGAGGGGGGGGGGAGAGATGGGGACTGCAGGGTGGGGGGAGAGATGGGGACTGCGGGGGGGGGGGGTGGGGAGATGGGGACGGTCGGGGGGGGGGGTGGGGAGATGGGGACTGCAGTGGGGGAGTGGGGAGAGATGGGGACTGCGGGGGGGGGGAGAGATATTGGGTCTGCGGGGGGGGTGGGGAGGTGGGGGGGGTGGGGAGATGGGGACTGCAGTGGGGGAGTGGGGAGAGATGGGGACTGCAGTGGGGGGGGGGGGAGAGAGATTGGGTCTGCGGGGGGGGGTGGGGAGGTGGGGGGGGGTGGGGAGTTGGGGACGGTGTGAGGGGCAGAGATGGGGAGGGTAGGGGGGGGAGAGATGGGGACTGTAGCGGGGGACAGAGATAGTCCAAGGTTGAAACATATTGCGTAGTGGATTTAATGCTACACACATTAATCAAAGCAATCTTTATACCCATTTTAAAGTTGGGTGTTGCTTCCCACACCAGGTGTCCTTGCTAGTCCCAGTCCTTGGGGTATGTTCCTCTTTACCCATTGTGTACACAAGCTGTTTCACATTCTTTATTCTCAGAAACCCTCCTGGTTTCTCATGGAGCGGTTTGGGTTTGGGGCACGCTGGGCCCATCACAGCTTCCAGTGCCCAGGGGCTGGGGGCGGGCTTCACCTTCCAGCTCCTTTGAGCTCTGCCGCTTCTTTTGCAGGTGCCGTCGTTCCAGCCCTTCCTCGTCCAGTGAGGAGGAGCTGCCATAGTCCGTCTCAGATGGTCACCTCCTCTTGCCATTGGGTTGGGTGGTCACCTGTTCCTTTTCTGGAGATTTTTTTTCCTTTGTGGTTTTCCTTTGTCCCACTTGCCACTGACCTCTTTGTCCATCTGCTGCCTCCTCCTGCATTGATTCTGTCCGTAGAGGCGGGGTTTCCGGGCACGGGGCAGGTCACTGGTTGCAGCTACCTCCCTTGTCTTCTTCTCAGGTAGACTTTCCTCACTGCGGACAGGGTTGTTTGTCTCCTTCCCAGCACTAGATGCGTTCACCGTTCCTTCTCCCGGCCTTACCTTGGACCGTGCCGCCTGAGCATAACTGAGGCAACGTTTGGGGCAGGTTTTGTAGAGGTGGCCTGCCTCACCGCACAGGTTGCAGCACTTACTCTGTTTACAGTCCTTGGTCTGATGGCCTTCCTTCTTGCAGACGACTGCGCTGCAGTTGGCTGCCATGTGACCAGATTTGCCATAGGTGCGACAAGCTCTGGGCTGCCCAGCGTAGACCAGGAAACTCACTCTCAGTCTGAAATGAAGATCAATCAGTACAGTCGTGTGTTTGTGTTGTTACCTTCTCTGCAGTCTCTATCTCTGGGCCTATGATCATAGGGATGATGGGGAGAGATTGTGGATGGTGGGAGAGATGGGGATCGTGGGGTGGGGGGGAGATGGGGATGGTGGGGGAGATTTGGGGTTGATGGAGGTTCCTCAGCTCTGGTCTGGCTCTGTTCTACAGTAATCGTTAGAGACTGCTGGCTGTCATTCGTCACCAACTCCATTCTCACTGTATAAGGTATATCAGGATGCTAGAGGATGGCCTAATCGTTTTAACAATTTCCAGTTTCCTGGCCCAAAACATACAACCCACTCTTCATGGTGATGATGCAACCATCCATGACAGCGCTTCTGATATGTCTTCCTTTTTCCCTCAACCGAGGATTCCCCCCTGTGATTGACAGGGCCCTCAATCTCTCTACACCTCCATCCCTCACCAGGACGGTTTGAGGGCTCTCTGCTTCTTCCTTGAACAGAGGCCCAACCAGTCTCCATCCACCACCACCCTCCTCCGCCTGGCTGAACTTGTTCTCACATTGAACAACTTCTCCTTCAACTCCCATCACTTCCCTCAAGTGAAAGTGTTGCTATGGGTACCTGCCTATCTTTTTGTGGGATATGTCAAATATTACTTGTTCCAGTCCTTCTCAGGCCCCCCTCCCTCACCTCTCTTTCCGGTACATTTATGACTGTATCGGTGCCGTTTCCTGCTCTCACCCTGAACTGGCAAACTTCTTCAACTTCGCTTTCAGTTTCCACTCTTCTCTCACGGTCTATCTCCGACACTTCCTTCCCTTTCTCGACTTCTCTGTCTCCATCTCTGGGGATAGGCTGTCCACTAATAATCATTATAAGCCCGCCAACTCCTACAGCTACCTCGACTACACTTCTTCACACCCTGCCTCCTGTAAGGACTCCATTCCATTCTCCCAGTTTCTCCATCTCCGACACATCTGCTCTGATGATGCTACCTTCCATGACAGCGCTTCTGATATGCCTTCCTTTTTCCTCAGCTGAGGATTTCCCCCACTGTGGTTAACCGTGTCCGGCCCATTTCCCACACCTCTACCCTCACCCCTTCCCCTCCCTCCCAGAACCGTGACAGGGTTCCCCTTGTCCTCACTTTCCACCCCACCAGCCTCTCCATCCAAAGGATCATCCTCCGCCAGTTCCGCCACCTCCAGCATGTTGTCACCACCAAACGCATCTTCCCCCTCCCCTCCCCTTCACTGTCGGCATTCTGAAGGGATCGTTCCCTCCACGACACCCTGGTCCACTCCTCCATCACCCCCTGACACCTCGTCCCCTTCCCGTGTAATCGCAGGAGGTGTAATACCTGCCCTTTTACCTCCTCTCTCCTTACTATCCAAACCCCCCCCCCCCCCCACCCCAATAGGTGAAGCAGCGATTTACTTGTACTTCATTCAATGTACTGTATTTGCTGCTCCCAATGCGGTCGCCTCTACACTGGGGAGACCAAACGCAGATCGGGTGACCGCTTTGCGGAACACCCCCGCTCAGTCTGCAAACCTGGTCCCGAGCTTCCAGTTGCTTGCCATTTTAATTCACCCCCTACTTTCATACCCACATGTCCTCGGCCTGCTGCAGTGTTGCAGTGAAGTTGAAAGCAAGCTCGATGAGCAGCACCTCATCTTCCAATCAGGCTCTCTTCCGCCTTCTGGACTCCATATTGAGTTCAACAGTTTCAGAGCATAAATGCCATTTCTCTCTCCACCGATGCTGCCTGACCCGCTGAGTATTTCCAGCACTTTCTGTTTGTATTTATGGTAGAGGGTGGGCCTTGGTCTTTTCCCAGTTAGTAATATCCATATTCAGACAATGGGAAACAGAAGCAGGCCATTCAGCCCCTCGAGCCTGTTCCACCATTTAGTATCCATCACTTTTCTATCTGTGTGTTCAAAGGAGCAAGAACTACCAGACAGCCGTGGGTCAGCGTACTTGCACACCAGGCAAATGCTGGAGAGCTTGCTGAATAAAAGCATGCGGATCCGAATGACGGACGGCAGGACGCTGATTGGCCTCTTCCTCTGCACCGACCGGGACTGCAATGTCATTTTAGGTTCTGCTCAGGAGTACTTAAAACCAACAGGTAAACAAAGAGCCTGGAAGGGGGTCCAGTGTCGCTGTGTAAATATCTCCCTCTTCAAGTATTTCTCCAATTCTCCCTTTTTGAAAGTTACTATTGAATCTGCTTCCACCGCCCTTTCAGGCAGCGCGTTCCAGATCACAACAACTCGCTGCGTTTAAAAAAAATTCTCATCTTCTCCCCCCTCTGGTTCTTTTACCAATTATCTTAAATCTGTGTCCCTCTGGTTACCGACCCTCCTGCCACTGGAGTTTCTCCTATTTACCCTATCAAAACCCCTTTATAATTTTGAACGCTATCAAATCTCTCTTAACCTGCTCTGCTCTAAGGAGAACAATCCCAGCTTCTTCAGTCTCTCCACATTAACTGAAGTCCCTCATCCCTGGTCCCATTCCAGTAAATCTCCTCCGCACCCCTCTCCAAGGCCTTGACATCCTTCATAAAGTGCGGAGCCCGGAACTGGACACACAACTCCAGCTGATTCTAACCAGTGACTGACGAAGGTTGTTTGACAATACTCATCTGCTCCTCCCCGTACTGCCTTCAGCAGTTGAATATCTCCCTTGTGTCTCTGGTAGCCTGAACCGGCCGCACTCCTCAAGACCTTTGCGCGTTTTGATCACGACTGCCTCCTGGCTTGTATCCTAGTGTTTCCGGAGATTGTGAGAGAAAGAGGAATGAAGTTGGTTGATTAAAAAATTTTTTTTCCCTTCCCTCCTTTGTCTCGCTGCAGATTCCTTGGCGCAGGGTGAACCTCGAGTGCTGGGTCTCGCCATGATCCCCGGACACCATGTCGTTTCCATCGAAGTGGAAATGGACAGTGTGTCGAGCCCGCAGTACATGTGAGGGGGAGGTCGAAGATTCCAAACCAGGCGTGCAGCGGGCGCCTGGACCTGGGTGCCCACCCGCGTTGTTACGCCGTAGCCTCCCCTCCGAAGCTTCCACACGGCAGACCGTTTTGCATCCGTCGCAGTGCGGTGTTTTGTTTTAAATGTAAGTGTGTTTGTTAACTGACATGGGCAGCTTGGGGCAGTGCCACCCTGAGCCAGGGAGTAGATTGTAACAGGAGGTTGAATGAGCAGAGCCCTGGCCTGTTGCTTTTCCGACGCATCTTTTATTTTTTTTTGAAGCAGAGAGCGGACCGATTTGGGAGACTTTGCAACCATTTGTCCCAGTTTGTTCCTCACCCACCCATCAAATGATCGCTCATGAGGCACTCCTGCTTGTGTGTGTGTGTTATATACCCCACCTCTCTCACTGCGGTGCATTCCGCAGCCTTGACAGCTCTCCAGGGTTGTAACAAAATGGCTGCTCGTCGCAGGTAGCGAGCACTGGTGGGCTGTTTGGCCATTCAGGCATCGTAGCCCTGCCTAATCTCACTTTCATGCCCAGTGTCTAAACCGATGCCTTCAAGTCCCTGGGTAACGGGACCCCTGGCTGATGTCAACCCCTCCCCCGCCATCCCCCCGCCCAAACTCCTGTAGCACTGCGGTCGTGTGGAACTCCCCAGTGACGGCCTGCGACAAACAGCTCTCCCACGCTCGCTGGGTTAAGCAAGCTCTTAGTTCGAGCTAAGAGCTCGCAAACACCAGTGGAGCCTTAAAGCCCCCGAACCCTCAGGTAAAGAGTCAGCAGCTTTGGGAGAGGAGGGGCAAGAGGGTGGGGGCCAGGGTAGGATTTTCCCCTTTTTCAGTGAAACCATTGGAAATATGACTTGGAGATGGAGTGGCACAGAATGACGGGGCATCCGTTTTGGGCACCGACTAGTGCCCATTTCCCCGGTGACTTTGGCAGAGTGATGGTTCTTTGAAGCTTTTAACCAGGGGGGGGCGGGTGTGGTAAAGTGAGTGGGATGTTCTCCAAGTGCTGCAGGTTCTGGAACTGCTGGGGGTGTGGGGAGCGAGATGGAATTTCACGTTAATCACTTGTTCCGCTCTCGAACCATAAGGCCGGACAGGGACAAGTGGTTTATTATTGGAATCTGCTCAGGGGGACTACAGGACTGGGGTGGTGGGTGGGTGGTGGGGGGGGGGTGATTCGCAAGACTCTTGCTGCGGTACCGTCACGCACGGAAGGCATCGGGTCGCTCTTTGATTGTGACTCCTGTCTGCGCCGTGATCTCTCGGTAATCGCTGCTCGGGTGCAGGAGGGCTGACGGATTATGCCTGCGTCATACCTGCCGTGCCTGTTTGATGCCAGGGCTGAATCCAGCCAGTGCAGAGAGCAAGCTCACACAAGGATGATGCACTCCCCGGGTCCCGGAGCTGTAGGAGCAAATTGGAAGGCCCCTCCCACCCCCCCCCCCCCCACCACGCCCACTTGCTCGAGTGCCACAATCTAGTCTCTGCATCACCTGGTACATGATGCGAAGGGGCACTAACCTTGATTTAAAAGGAACCAGGCGTTTGCAGAGGGGGCGAGTGCGGTTTCTCATCTCTCCTCAGCTCCTCTCCTGATCCAAAAAAAAAACAATGGTCTGCAGCCCAAAGGCTCACAGGAGTATCGCCACTGAGCTTGTAGTTATCCTTGTCTTGACCACGACTCCCGTACTTTCCAACAGGGCTCGGGAACGGGAATGCCACCTGGACTTATTCATCCCCTCGTCCTCCCTTTGGCCGAACATGGTATCCCAGCTGTCCGCGGAGAGAAGCACTGTCAAGTGCTGCCGGTCAGCAGTGGCCTAGTGGGTCGCACTCTCCCGCCTCTGAATCAGAAGGTGTTGGGTTCAAGTCTCACTCCGGAGACACAAGCACATAATCCAGGCTGACACTCCCAGTGCAGTACTGAGGGAGTGCTGCGCTGTCGGAGGTGCTGTCTTTCAGGTGAGACTTTAAACCAAGGTCCCTGTCTGCCTTCTGAGGCAGACGTAAAAGATCCCAGAGTCGCCATTGGAAAAAGAGCAGTGTCCTGGGGCCAATATTTATCCCTGACCAGCATCAAGACAGTATTGGGTTATTTATCTCATTGCTGTTTGTGGGATCTTGCTGTGTGCCACCAAAAGATCCAACTTACAAATAAGTACTTAATCTTACCTGTTTAAGGTTTGTTATGTTTCCCCATTTTATTTGCTCAGGGTTTTCCTGTTTGAACTCTCGACAGTTTTGCTCCTGTTTTCCATTAGGCCTCCTGCCTAACCCCAGTTTCCTTTCCAACGTTACTACGGCACATCCCCAACCAAGGGGCACCGAGGCCATTGCTGGCACCGAAACCGCTTGACCGGCCGAGAGTGGCCAACGCTGCCCAGGCCGTCCGGGCAAACGTAGAGCTCGCTGGAAAGTCATTACTTCCCTGAAAGACTTGTGCCAAACCAGAGCACGTATTTATACGTCAGTAAATTCCTCGTGGTGTCACCATGGTCAGTTGATGAATGTATGATGTCAACGGAGTTGAGGGTGGGGTGAGGTTTCTGAAAGTTGAGGTCCACAGTGCCACCCAGTGGCCGGAGCCTGCAACTGCACCGTGACAGTTGACATAGAAACATTGAATGGGGAAATAATTGAAAATTCTGGCAGGTGTTCGACGGGTCGGGCAGCCTTTGTGGAGAGAGAAACAGTTAATGTTTCAGATCAATATCTGGTGAAAAGTCATTGGCCTGAAACGTTAAGTCTGTTTCTCTCTCTCTATCCACAGGCGCTGTCTGATCTGCTGAGTGCTTTCAGCATTTTCTGTTTTCATTGTAGATTTTTGCCATCCGCAGTATTTTGCATGTGTAAGATTGAATACGAACTGTTTTGAGTGACTAAAACTAGTCACGTGTAAAGTTTTGGGAGCAGAAAGTACATGAGTTTTTAAAATATACATAAACTGAGAGAAAATATGTATTTTGTAATAATTGTCATTTTTATTCAAATAATGTGCATTTAGCAAAAATATTTAAATAGTTGATTATTTGTGTCCACATAAAAATGTACAATAAAATGTATAATGCTGAATTTAAACCAAAAAAAGATCCAAGTTGTTTGCAGCTGAAACACTTCAGGTGCGGGCTATTTTTATGGATGCTGTTGCCGCCGCTTCTTGCCGGGGCACAGATTCACAAGCTGCGCTCGGCCTCAGCAAAGTTACCTGTCCTTCCCCCGTCACCCACCCCCGCCCAATCCCCCCGGAGCCTCGACAGTGATTGTCAGTGGGCAATGCGACCAGATGGGGCATCGCAGCCGAGTCCTCGCCAGCAATGAGCTGCGGGGGAAGCAATACTGGATGCTGGTTTGGGTCGGGAGTTCTAGCTTATTTTAATCCCCACCTCTACCCCATCTTCGCCGACCCCTTCATTCCCTATTCTGGGGTGCTGAAGGGAGATAGTGGTGTCGTGGTAATGTCACTGAACTAGTAATCCAGAGGCTTAGGCTAATGCCCTGGGGACACGGGCTCAAATCCCACCATGGCAGCTCAATTAATAGCAATTAATTGAAAGCTAGTCTCAGTAATGGTGTCATGAAACTATCATCGATTGCCGTAAAAACCCCCATCTGGTTCACTAATGTCCTTTAGGGAAAGGAAATCTGCCATCCTTACCTGGTCTGGCCTACGTGAGAGTCCAGACCCACAACAATGTCATTGACTCTTAACTGCCCTCTGAAATGGCCTAGCAAGCCACTCAGTTGTCAAGGGCAATTAGGGATGGGCAACAAATGCTGGCCTCGCCAGCGATGCCCACATCACGTGAAGGTTTTTAAAAGAAAAGTTATAACCGCCAGGGAAGACTGAACAGCCTCTCTAGACTGAGGGGTGAGCTGATGGCGGTCCTTACCCTATCGAACCCCTTTATAATTTTAAACGTAGAGGAGATGTTTCCATTTGGAATGAGGGGGGGTGGCGGGAGTCCAAAACTTGGGGCCATAAATATAGGTGTTAATAAATCCAATAGGGAATTCAGGAGAAACGTCTTTACCCAGAGAGTGGTGAGTATGTGGGACTTTAGAGTAGTTGAGGCAAATAACAAAGAAGCATTTAAGGGGCATGGGTCAGTTGGGCCTGATTTGGTGCTGTAACCTTTCAACACTCATAGGCGTCTTGCGATTAGAGCCCACTGCTACAGAAAATTCATCGTGCGCTTATAGTTTTAAGCATGTTTTACTTAAACTAGAGATAAGCACTAAATTAGGAAACTTTGTATACTATGTTTAAAAAGTGAAATATTTCTTTGTTGTCCTAAATCATTAATATATAGAAAGACCTATACCATCAATGCAGTTGACCATGTGACGGAGGGCATCCAGCCATTTGGAAAAATGGAAACCGGGGAGGGGCAGTAAGCTTTCTTTCTTGACTGGCCGTGTTGTTTTCTTTTTCAGGAAATCAGGCCGTGTGCCTGTGAGCAGACCTCTTACCCGACGCTGCGTGCCCAAGCTGGCGCACAATCTTGTGTACGGCATGCAGTCCGTTAAAAAAATGCCACCGCCCCACCCCCAAACCGAACCAGGTGCTGTCTTGGGCTACGTCCTAACTGGCAGCATTTTTGCAGTTGCCAGATGCAAAATCCAGTAGCTTTTAACTTTTAAGCCATTTTTGTGGTGCACGACTGGTTCTGCAATATAGGATAGGCTATGCAGGTGGAGTGGAGATTTCAAAATGGCTGCCTTGCCCACAATCACATTTCAAAATGGCTGCCTTGCCCACATTCGCATTTCAAAATGGCTGTCTTCTGGCTAATTAAGTCAGTGAAGCTCATTTTGCGTTCCATAAAATAACTGCTGTAAGTTTTTTTTTTTCAAAGAAAGGAGAGGAATTAACACAGTTCAGTGTTTTTTTTTTTGTGATTTTTGTCTGGTGTAAAGCTTCCTTAAACAGTGGGATTGAATGGCTCTCTAGTGGAACAGCACACCGGTACCCACCGTGACCTGAGAGACACCCCACCCCACCACATTCCCCTTAACGTCGCACCCATTGCTTCTCAGCAGAAGGCCCACCTCCATCTCTGTGGAGGCTGTGTCCCACAGGTTGAAGCCCGTCAGCTTTCCGGCGAAGGGGGTGGGTTCCCTGGCGCTCTGGCCCGCTCGACAGTCGGTGCTTCCGTGCCCCAGCAGCACAGCTCCTCCCCTGCCAGCGAATGCGTGCGGCCCATCCGACAGGTTGCGCGAAGCCACCGCCCGCCCGTCCACCATCAGCGTCGCGTTCCCCGATTCGCCGTCCCAGATCCCACAGTAGTGCGTCCACTTTCCAGAGGGGCCTGCGTGACCGTCCACCTCCCTGCCGCCGACTGAGAATTGTACCGAGCCTCGGCTGAGATACAGCTGGAATTCAGTGCCGTTTCCTTTAGTGCAGTAGGAAAAGAGAACTGTGTCCTCCGCTGCACC
Source organism: Heterodontus francisci (assembly GCF_036365525.1). Classification (NCBI taxonomy): domain Eukaryota; kingdom Metazoa; phylum Chordata; class Chondrichthyes; order Heterodontiformes; family Heterodontidae; genus Heterodontus; species Heterodontus francisci. Next base: position 23,716 of record NW_027141233.1, read on the forward strand.
ACTTGGCTTGGCCCAGATGCAGGCAGTGAAGGCGAGGAGGTCGCGGTTGTCCGCAAGGAGGATGCTGGCCTGCATTCCCTTCAGATGAGTGGCAAAACTCAATGCTCGCCGGCACCCTGTACAAACCACAGAGAGAAAGAAAAGACGAGAGTAGTCCTGGGAACATCTGATCCCTTCCTCACACAGCGTCACCTCATAATTATGCTTCAGGGAGGCCATTCAGCCCATCTTAATTCATCCATCCTGAAAGAGCTGACAGTTTCCCCCTTCCCACAGCAATTCCACATCCGATTGTTTCCTCCCGGCTGCCTCCAACCCTTGACCATTTGCGGGTCAGAGATGGACGGTGCCTCTCACTTCACATGACTGGCTGATCTGAATAGGCGTGCCACGGCGGTGAGCTTCAGCTGGCTATTTGACTACATGGGGCTTCACAGCCACACCCAACTCAGCCAAGGGCACAGATGGGTCTTTTTAAGAAAAGAAGGAACCCCACCAGCCTCCTCTCTCTTCCCCACCACCCCCCCCATTCCCAAGACCTATCAGTTTGCCTGGCTTCCTATTTGCCAGAGATCTCCCCCTCTGCACAAGGGTTGGAGACGGAGTTAGGATGTGAGGGCAGCTACACTGAGCAATTGAACGTGACGAGCCCTGCTGCCGATGGGATTGCTCCCTGGTTCAGTGGCAGAGGTGACAGCCTGACGGAAAACGAGCGACACAGGAGGGAAAATGCCTTCTCATATTGCCCACACATGGGTAAAGGAAGGAAATCTTGCATTTATGTAGTGCCTTTCACCACCTCGGGATGCCCCAAAAGCTGCTTCACAGTCAATGAAGTACGCCTGAAGTGTGGTCAGTCGCAACGGAGGGAATGCAGCAGCCAATCTGCGCGCAGCAAGCTCCCACAGCGTGATAACCAGATCGTCTATGGGGGAGACCAGAACTAGGGGGCCGTCAATAGAAGACAGTCACTAATAAATCCAACCGGGAATTCAGGGGAAACTTCTTCACCCAGAGAGTGGTGAGAATGTGGAACTCGCTCCCACAGGGAGTGGTCGAGGTGAATCGTGTCGATACATTTAAGGGGAAGCTGGATAAACACATGAGGGAGAAAGGAGTAGAAGGGGTATGCTCATAACTGCCCTTCAGTAATTGATAAAACTCATTTGAACTTTTTTTCAATCTGACTCAGGACTGGAATGTGATTCAGCACTCGACAGACACATTCTGTCCCAGAGTTACACACAGTAAGGGCAAAGGTTAAAAAGATTGAAGAGAGAATGAACACTCACAGATGCATGACCTTTAAGTACAAACGCTACTTAGTCCTGTATCAGAGACTCGATTGGCGTTGAACAGCTGCGTAAGCAGAACCGGACAGAGCAACGTTTGTTCATTATTCTGCTGTTCCTTTCCACTTCAAAGGCCAACCAAACAGCCAAGTCTGCATTTTATCTCTGTCCAAATGCCGCTCCTTGGCCCTCCAGGGCTCTGAGCTCGACAGAGCCTCCTTCAGCCGCGGCTTAGCGGGTCGAGCTCTTAGAAGGTCGGGGGTTCGAGGCCCGCTCCAGAGAATTCGCACTACAATCCGGGCCGACGCTCCCAGTGCCAGTACTGAGGGACTGCTGCACCGTCGGAGGTGCCATCTTTCGGATGAGGCCCCGTCTGCACTCAGGCGGGCATAAAAGATCCCATGGCCACTATCTGAAGAGTGGGAGGGGGGGGGTAGTTCTCCCTGGGGCCAATATTTATCCCTCAACCAACTTCATTAAAACGCAAGTGCCAGGCAATGACCATCTCTAACAAGAGAGAATCTAACCATCTCCCCTTGAGAATCAATGGCATTATCATGGCTGAATCCCCCACTGTCAACATCCTAGGGGTTACCGTTGACCAGGAATTTAACTGGAGTAGTCATATAAATACCGTGGCTACAAGAACAGGTCAGAGGCTGGGAATCCTGTGGTGAGTAACTCACCTCCTGACTCCCCAAAGCCTGTCCACCATCTACAAGGCACAAGTCAGGAGTGTGATGGAATACTCTCCACTTGCCTGGATGGGTGCAGCTCCAACAACACTCAAGAAGCACGACACCATCCAGGTCAAAGCAGCCCGCTTGATTGGCACCCCATCTACAAACATTCACTCCCTCCACCACCGACGCACAGTGGCAGCAGTGTGTACCATCTACAAGATGCACTGCAGCAACTCTCCAAGGCTCCTTCGACAGCACCTTCCAAACCTGCGTCCTCTACCACCTAGAAGGACAAGGGCAGCAAATGCATGGGAACACCACCACCTGCAAGTTCCCCTCCAAACCACGCACCATCCTGACTTGGAACTATATCGGCCGTTCCTTCACTGTCACTGGGTCAAAATCCTGGAACTCCCTCCCTAACAGCACTGTGAGTTTACCTACCCCACATGGACCACAGCGGTTCAAGAAGGCTGCTCACCACCACCTTCTCGAGGGCAATTAGGGATGGGCAATAAATGCTGGCTGGCAGATTACCTGGTCATGACCACGTTGCTGTCTGTGGGATCTTGCTGTGCACAAATTGGTTGCCACCTTTCCTACATTCCAACAGAGTACACTTCAAAAAGTGCTTCGTTGGCTGGAAAGCGCTTTGGGTCGTCCTGAGGACGTGAAAGGTGCTATGGAAATGCAAGTCTTTTAAAGCACGTTAGGATTGCTAGCTGGTGAAAGTCCACAGTTCATCAAGTTCACCTCGCATCTCCCAGTCACTAATGGCAGGAATCGGTCTCTATCAGTTAGTGTACAACAGATCCAGACATGAGCCAAGGAAACCCCCCCCCCCCCCCCCACCCCCAGTGGCGAAGAGCTTTGGAAACCAATGGCTCAAAGACATCAGTTCCTCCCGAACATGCTACACTCCCTAAGGCTCCTTAACCTTGGTATCACACTGTCACTGGCTGTGGATCCTGGGAGCAAGAGAAGGGCATGGAGGTAATAAGAACAAAGAACAGTACAGCACAGGAACAGGCCATTCGGCCCTCCAAGCCTGCGCCGATCTTGATGCCTGCCTAAACTACAACCTTCTGCACTTCCGGGGACCCTATCCCTCTATTCCCATAATGAATGAGTTACAGTGGGAGATGATGCATCGAATCCGATTTCCACATAGGGAGCAGCCGGGTTGTGTGGGCCAGGATATTTGGAATTTTCCTGAGAACGACGAAACAGAGTCCAGGAAAGTTTGCCACACAGGAACTGGTGTTAATTTATATCCAAGCTGATTCAGCACTGGCCCAACTGTGTGACTCAAGGCACTCTGTTTCATGTGTGTGTGTGTGAGAGAGGGGGTGGGGGAAGAAGAGGCACTGAATGAAGACTCGACAACAAATCGCATTTATATAGCACCTTTAAAGTAGTAAAACGGCCCACCGCGTTATCAAACCAAATATGACACCGAGCCACAGCAGGAGACCCACATTGGGATGGGTGACCAAAAGCTCGGGTCAAAAGGGTACGTTTTGAGGAGTGTCTTAAAGGAGGGAGGCAGAGTGGCTTAGGGAGGGAACTCCAGGCAGCTGAAGACATGGCGATGAACCTTGAGGATGCACAGGAGGCCGGAATTGGAGGAGTGCAGATACCTTGGAGGATTGTAGGGCTGGAGGAGGTTACAGAGATAGGGATGGGGGGGTGAGGCTATAGAGGGATTTGAGGACATGAGGATAAGAATTTCAAAGGGCGAGGCATTGCTGGACCGAGTACTGGTGGGCACAGCGGGCGATGGGGGGGGGGCTCGAGTTAGGAGACAGGCAGCGAGGAAGAAAAGCACTGAAGGGAGTTGTTGCCTGCGTCCAACTCTTGGCAACCCCCCACAAAAGCCTAACACCAATAGCAGACACTCCCCCACTCTCAGTCAGGCCTGGACTCAGTCACAGCAAAAATAAATACTTGCGGGGGGTGGGGTACGTGGGGAATAAACGATACTTAGAATATCTGCACCGACAGACAGATCCATTCAAGATCAGAGCAGCTAGCTTTGAAGTTTAATCAGCTGTAATCTCCAGCACTCAAAAAAAAGTTGAATCTCTGCAGAGCGGGTGACTGTCGCTTTACGAGTTCAAACTGTCGAAGTTTGGGCACAAGCCTCTTGTCCAGTGGTTTAAACACATCTGGTTTCTATTGATGTCAGAGCTGAGTGTTAAAACATCTCCTCCTCACTGTAAACAAATACTAGCTGGCGGTTTCACGAGGAACCCCCCCCCCTCCTCCCACTGGCCCCACTCCACAGGGGGAGGCGGACTATTAAAAAAAGAAACAAATCTTTGGCTCAAACGTTTTCTCTCTGTAGGAAGTATGAAGAAAACAGGGGGGAAAAACAATCACTGCGGGAGCATCTGAAGGCAAAGCCAGGGAGTGCTGGCAAGCGCTATCAGCATCTGGGAAGTGAACAAGGCCCTTTGACATTTCGGAGCATCAGAACTGTTGGGATGAAAGAGAAGACTTGCATTTCTGTAGCGCCTTTCACAGCTTCAGGGCATCCCAACGCGCTTTACAGCCAGTGCAGTACTTTTTGAAGAGTAGTCACTGTTGTAGAACACACGGCAGCCAATTTCTGCACAGCAAGATTCCACAAGCAGCCACGAGACGAAATGACCCCATAATCTGTTTTTTTTTTTATTTGGCGATGTTGGTTGTGGGAAATGTCCCCAGGTTAACGCTGCTCTTCCGGATGAGGGGATCTCATGATGGACTGGAGAAGCTACAAATCTTCTCCTACAGAGAAGGAAAGGTCAGGAGGAGATTTGATCTCCCATCTCGCTCATTTTAAAAAAAATTACAAATTCATTTTAATTTGATTTCAAGTTTTGCAGGCTGTCCACAGTGGGATTTGAACTCACGGTAACCGGTTCAATAACATAGCCACTGCGTCTGCATAACCTGTGAGTGTCGCCGACGTGCTGGGTACAGCAGCTACAGCCTACCAACCTGCAACCTCTTTGCAGCTAAACAGTGTATTACAGGGTTGTTTGGTGCATTCCTACAGATTTCCTGACTTGCCCAGTGTCCAGGAGTTTGGTTTTTAATTCCTGGAGACTCCAGTGGGACGGGACTCCCTCTGTGTCCCCGCTGCCCTGTGTGGGAACGTTCTGCCTTTCGCTTAGCACTCCAGTCAAGAACGCATCAGGTCCCAGAATCTGGTGCCAAACATTGTGCAAACAGCGGAAGGCTCCCAATGGACTGATTCAGGCTCCAACTCACTTTGAGGAGGGAGTGGATCTCTCAGCTCATTTGAAGCCCCCTTTTTATGCCTCTTTTTGTAAGGAGGACAGATTTGGGGGGGGGTGGGGGTGGGGGTGGGGTGGTGTTTAGTGGCCTGGAAAGGCCGGGAAGGTGCGCACCCCATGGTGGAAGAGCCCACCACTGGTGAAAGGAGTGCAAACAGGCGTCACGATGGGCGACGATCAGATTGGGGGGCCTTAAGAGGCTCGTAGAGGGCTGTACATGTCTGTGTCCGTGTGCGTGTCCGTGTGCGTGCCCGTGTGCGTGCCCGTGTGTGTGTCTATGTGTGTGTCTTGCCAAGCGCACATTTCTCCTTTACTGTGTCACTCACTGTTCCTGCCTGTGTGTGTCTCTCTCTATCTCTCTCTGATCTCTTTCTCTCACACTATTACAGAATCGATTCGTCTGTCTTACTGTGTGTGTCTGTGTTACGTTTATCTTTCCGAAATCCGAGACCTGCCAGGGGGGAAATCAAACGGGACGAGGTTAGCGGGAAACAATCCCCGTGGGAAAGCCGACAGAGAAACAAAAGACCCTTTTTATGATTTTATGTGAACACATGATTTAATTTTAATCCGGGTATAATGGCCTCAAGAGGCTTTGGTTTGGGCACATTCCCATCCTGCACTGGAATTCTATGGGAAGCATGGATATCCCGGGAATACAGTGCGACACACAGTCTCCTATGTGTGTCTTTATTTTGTGGATCGTTGATTCTGCCATGTCTCCTGGGTTGCATTTGATATAATCAGTTTCTTAAGGAGCTTGTACTTTCCCACACACAGCCTGTCTCTCAGTCCTTCCCACTTCAGTGCTATACAGATATGTGCCAGTGAGAAAGCTTTGTGCTCCATCGCCTTGTTGCCATCAAACTGCTCCCATTTACCAAGCAAGATATCTCTGACCCTGTGTAGGCCCTGTTGCAAGAAAGACGCAGACGCACACACACACAGATATTTGCACAGGATTCCCCCAGTTGTCAGCCAGCACCTTTGTGCTTCCTGCAGTGGGCGAAAGGTCACCGAGCAAGAGAGAGAGAGAGAGAGAGAGAAAGACCCCAGAAAGGGAAATGTCAGGCTGACACAGAGCAGTGACCAGGCCCGGCGTCTGAGGTCGCTAGGGGTCAGATGACTCACAGCAATGCTAACCAGTTTTCCACACTTTGACTTTCCTGTGCTTTCACAATCTTTAATATTTAATTTCGAAGGGAGAGTGGGACAAGCTTCAAACTATTAAATGGTAAATTTAGAACCGGCTCTGGCAAAAGAACCAGAGGGGGGTGGGGGGGGAGATGAGGAGAATCATTTTTTAACGCAGCGAGTTGTTGTGATCTGGAACGTGCTGCCTGAAAGGGCGGTGGAAGCAGATTCAATAGTAACTTTCGAAAGGGGAATTGGAGAAATATTGCGGGACTGCGGGAGAAAGGACGGGGGGGCTGACTGGTTAGCACTTTCAAAGAGCCAGCACAGGCACGGTGGGCCGAATGGCCTCCTTCCCAGCTGTATGATTCTATGATTGTGGGAGTTCTTCACACAGAGAGTCATCAATACATTGGATGGACTCCAGATTCGAGTGGAGGAGGCAGAATGCTGGTATCATAGAGTCATTACGGCACAGAGGAGGCCATTCGGCCCAGCGTTCCTGTGCCAGCTCTTTGACAAAGCTCTTCAATCAGTCCCGCTCCCCCCTGCTCTTCCCCTCCCTTTCCCCCCCCCCCCCCCCCCCCCCAACAATCACCCTGCAAATTTTTCTCCTTCGTGTATTTCTCCAATTTCCCATTCTGGCACCGATTTTAAAATTCACCGTCATTTTCATATGCTTCCATCCTCGCTTAATCTTGCCCCCATCTCTGTAACCCTCCTCCAGCCCTACAATCCTCCGCGATCTCTTGCCCTCCTCCAATTCCAGCCGCTTGAGCATCCCCCCGATTCCCATCGTTCCGCCATTGGCGGCCGTGCCTTCAGCTGCCTGGGGTCCCGAGCTCTGGAATCCCCCTCCCTAAACCCTCTCCGCCTCGCTCTCTCCTCCTTTAAGACGCTCCTTAAAACCGAGCTCTTTGGCCGGTTTTTGGTCACCTGTCCCTAATATGTGATTCGTGTCCAATTTTTATCAGATAATGCTCCAGTGAAGCACCTTGGGACGCTGCAGTATTAAAGGTGCTAGATAAATGCAAGACGTTGTTGCTGAGGTAGCACATTTATACTTTAGGAGGACGGGAGGAACAGTTAAAGAGCTGAAGAGCTGACCGTAGTGGTCCCGACTAATTAGAGAGAAGGTTACAGTACAGAACAATGTTACCGAGGTGTCTCGGTGAGTATCACTCTCATCTTTGAGTCAACAGTCAAGCCCCACTCCGGTGATATAAAATCCTGGCTGACACTCCCACTGCAGTCCTGAGGGAAAGCTGCACTGTTGGAGGTGCTATCTTTCGGTTAACCTGCCCTCTCAGGTAGATGTCAAAGATGCTCTGGCTACTATTGGAAGCAGAGCAGTGGGGGTGGGGGGGAGTTCTCCCTGGGGCCAATATTTTCCTTCAACCAACAGCATTATCCGGTCATTATCACAGTGCTGTTTGTGGGATCTTGCTGTGTGCAAAATGGCTGCTGCATTTCCCACATTACAACAGTGACGACACTTCAAAAAGAACTCCATTGGCTGTAAAGTGCTTTGGGATGAACCACGGTTGTGAAAGGCATTATCGAATTTAATTCCTTCCTGTCCTGACCCTTCGACTGAGGATTGAGCTAAACCCTACGGGAGGGGAAGAATATAAAACCTGGATCCGATGAGAATTGCAGTCATTTATTGTGCTCAAGAAAAATTGGATTGCCCAATCCCATTTGATTTAAGCAAAACACAGCAATTTAGTGTTAACATAGTGAAACTGTTTGATCATTAAATCGGAGATGGTGCAAGAAAGATTTACAAGAATGATACCAAAAATGAGAGGATATGCTTAGCAGGAAAGCCGAACAAGGCTGGGGCTCTTTTCTCTAGGAAAGAGAAGGCTGAGGGGTGACCTGATTGAGGGCTTTAAAATGATGAAGGGGTTTCGATCGGGTAGACGTAGAGAAGATGTTTCCACTTGTGGGGGGAGACCAGAACTAGGGGGCCATCAATATAAGACAGTCACCAATAAATCCAATGGGGAATTCAGGAGAAACTTCTTTCCCCAGGGAGCGGGGAGAATGTGGAACTCGCTCCCACAGGGAGTGGTTGAGGTGAATAGTGTCGATACATTTAAGGGGAAGCTGGATAAACACGTGAGGGAGAAAGGAATAGCTGATAGGGTGAGAGGAAGTAGGGGGGAGGGAGGAGGCTCGTGTGGAGCAGAAACACCAGCACGGAGCAGATGGGCCGAATGGCCTGTTTCTGTGCTGCACATTCAATGTAATTCTCTGAATGAATTGAATGTGAATGAAAGGGGTGGAGTCTCCATGTAGTTATGGTCAACCTGGCCTCTTACCTGCCGGAGGTGCCTCGGTTGGCATCACCAGTGGTCGAGCAGGCAGCTGAAGCCTCAAGGTACGGAGTTCAGCTCTGGTTTGCTGCAGCTCCTCGATCAGAGTTGGGCACAGGGCCCCCTCGCCATCAGAGCCTGGCATCATCCCGCTGGGCCCTGCATTCTCCAGCTGCTCCTCCGGTGCCCCGATCCTGTGGTGTACACCCAGAACCAACAAGAAGACCTCCTGCAGCTTCTTGGCGTTCTCCTGCTGCCACTTGACCATGCCCTCGTGCCTGAGCTCCGCCAGCTTGGCGAGGCGGGCGCTCGCTGTGTCCGCTGGGTGATGGCGGGCATGTCTGCAGGTGCCAGTGGGCTGGGCCAGTGCCCGGTGCAGCTCGGAGCGCATCGCCTTGAGCTCGCCGGCCAGGGTCTCGTCGACAGAGTGCAGGATCATGTTCTGGCGCATATGCGAGTCTTCCAGCATCACAAAGGCCTTGTCCCAGTGAGAGAGTTCATTGCGGCATGGGCAGCTCTCAGCTGTGTGATTGGGATAACACCGCACTTTAACCAGGAGCACTCAGGAGGAGCATCAAGAGACACCTTACCCCAAACACTCTCTGAATCCCCGCTCAACACTGGCTCCTCACTCCCTCTCACTCCTCACTCCCTCTCACTCCTCACTCCCTCTCACTCCTCACTCCCTCTCACTCCTCGCTCCCTGTCATTCCCCGCTCCCTCTCATTCCCCGCTCCCTCTCACTCCTCACTCCCTCTCACTCCACGCTCCCTCTCACTTCTCGCTCCCTCTCACTCCTCACTCCTTCTCACTCCACGCTCCCTCTCACTCCTCGCTCCCTCTCACTCCACGCTCCCTCTCACTCCTCGCTCCCTCTCCCTCCACGCTCCCTCTCACTCCATGCTCCCACTCACTCCTCGCTCCCTCTCATTCCCCGCTCCCTCTCACTCCTCACTCCCTCTCACTCCTCACTCCCTCTCACTCCTCACTCCCTCTCACTCCACGCTCCCTCTCACTCCACGCTCCCTCTCACTCCACGCTCCCTCTCATTCCCCGCTCCCTCTCACTCCTCACTCATTCTCACTCCTCACTCCCTCTCACTCCTCGCTCCCACTCACTCCTCGCTCCCTCTCACTCCACGCTCCCTCTCACTCCTCACTCCCTTTCACTCCTCACTCCCTCTCACTCCAGGCTCCCTCTCACTCCTCACTCCCTCTCACTCCTCACTCCCTCTCACTCCATGCTCCCTCTCACTCCTCTCTCCCTCTCATTCCCCACTCCCTCTCACTCCTCACCCCCTCTCACTCCTCACCCCCTCTCACTCCTCACTCCCTCTCACTCCTCACTCCCTCTCACTCCATGCTCCCTCTCACTCCACGCTCCCTCTCACTCCACGCTCCCTCTCACTCCTCACTCATTCTCACTCCTCACTCCCTCTCACTCCATGCTCCCACTCACTCCTCGCTCCCTCTCACTCCACGCTCCCTCTCACTCCTCACTCCCTTTCACTCCTCACTCCCTCTCACTCCAGGCTCCCTCTCACTCCTCACTCCCTCTCACTCCTCTCTTCCTCTCATTCCCCACTCCCTCTCACTCCTCACCCCCTCTCACTCCTCACCCCCTCTCACTCCTCACTCCCTCTCACTCCTCACTCCCTCTCACTCCATGCTCCCTTTCACTCCACGCTCCCTCTCACTCCACGCTCCCTCTCACTCCTCACTCCCTCTCACTCCTCACTCCCTCTCACTCCACGCTCCCTCTCACTCCACACGCCCTCTCACTCCTCACTCCACGTTCCCTCTCACTCCTCACTCCACGCTCCCTCTCACTCCTCACTCCCTCTCACTCCTCACTCCCTCTCACTCCACGCTCCCTCTCACTCCACGCTCCCTCTCCCTCCACGCTCCCTCTCACTCCTCACTCCCTCTCACTCCACGCTCCCTCTTACTCCTCACTCCCTCTCACTCCATATCCCCTCTCATTCCCCGCGCCCTCTCACTCCCCGCGCCCTCTCACTCCTCGCTCCCCCTCACTCCTCACTCCCTCTCACTCCCCGCTCCCTCTCACTCCTCACTCCCTCTCACTCCCCGCTCCCTCTCACTCCACTCTCACTCCTGACTCCCTCCTCACTCCCTCTCACTCCTCACTCCCTTTCATTCCCTGCTCCCTCTCCTCACTCCCCGCTCCCTCCCACTCCTCACTCCCCGCTCCCTCCCACTCCTCACTCCATGCTCCTTCTCACTCCCCGCTCCCTCTAACTCCACACCCCCTCTCACTCCTCGCTTCCTCTCACTCCTCGCTCCCTCTCACTCCCCACTCCCATTCACTCGTCGTTCCCTCTCACTCCTCACTCCACATTCCCTCTCACTCCACGCTCCCTCTCACTCCACGCTCCCTTTCACTCCAGGGTCCCTCTCACTCCCTGCTCCCTCTCACACCACATTCACTCTCACTCCACATTCCCTCTCACTCCACATTCCCTCTCACTCCTCGCTCCTTCTCACTCCTCGCTGCCTCTCACTCCCCGCTGCCTCTCACTCCACACTCCCTCTCACTGCCCGCTCCCTCTCACTCCACACTCCCTCTCACTCCACACTCCCTCTCACTCCACACTCCCTCTAACTCCACGCTCCCTCTCACTCCTCGCTTCCTCTCACTCCTCGTTCCTTCTCACTCCCCGCTCCCTCTCACTCCTCGTTCCTTCTCACTCCCCGCTCCCTCTCACTCCCCACTCCCATTCACTTGTCGTTCCCTCTCACTCCTTGCTCCCTCTCACTCCACATTCCCTCTCACTCCACATTCCCTCTCACTCCACGCTCCCTCTCACTCCACGCTCCCTCTCACTCCACGCTCCCTTTCACTCCAGGCTCCCTCTCACTCCAGGCTCCCTCTCACTCGTCGTTACCTCTCACTCCACCTTCACTCTCAACTGCACATTCCCTCTCAACTCCACATTCCCTCCCACTCCTCGCTCCCTCTCATTCCTCGCTCCCTCTCTCTCTCTCTCTGTCTCTTTGCCCCCTTCTTCCCATTACTCTTCCCCTTCTTATCTCTTCACTTCCTTCTCCCTCTCGCTTTTTGTCCCCTCTCTCCCTTCCCAATATCTTTCTCTCCATTCCTTTCTCTCACCCCCTCCTTCCCCTTCTCTTCAACTCCTTCTCTCCCTCCCTTCCTGCCCCTTTCATTAACTCGTCCTTCCCCATATCTCTCCATTTCTCTCTGGCTCCCTCTCTCTCTGTAAGAAGAACAGTCATTATTATCAGTATCCTATTTAACACTTAATTGCAAAATAATATAATTGGGAAAGGTACAGCACGGAGTTAGATACAGAGTAAAGCTCCCTCTACACAAAAAAAACGGGGTTAGATACAGAGTAAATTGTCCCTTTACTGTGACTTAAGACCATAGAAACAGTGAAAATGTACAGCACAGAAGGAGGCCATTCGGCCCATCATGTCTTTGCCAGCTGGAGTAAAGAGCTTTCCCGGCCAGTCCCTGTTTCCGGCCCTTGCTCTGTATCCCTGTAGGTTGCTGCACTTCAAATGCATGTGCAATTTTATCTTTTAAATGTGGTGAAGGTTTCCACCTCGACCAACTTTCAGGCAGTGAGTTCCAGAATCCGTCTGTGTGAAAATAATGTGGAGGAGTTCCCCCCGACTGCATTACTGTGGACATTCCCAATTCCTGAATCAGCCTCCCTGGACCAGAACGTTTCCCCATTGGGGGATCAAAAGCAAATCACTGTTAAACCTCTAATTAAGAGACATAACCACTAATTTGTCTCCCAGGGGTCATTCCAACCTCTTCTGAAAACACTAATGATTTCTGTCTGGGAATATCATAAATAGGAACAGATCTCCGTTCGAGGCCATTGAACGAGCTGTTGGGGGCCGGGCTGGGGGGGCGGGGGGGCTAGTCCACTCATGGATCCACCAAAGCTGGGCTGACATGTGAAAATCTGCCTTTGCTCTGATGGCCCTGTTTGTGCATTGAGTCTCCCGCCCACACATCATCGACCGCAGGGTGGGGAGCGGTCTACTCACCCCTGGTAATCAGACGGTGAATACTTTCCCCTCACGAGTAACACTGACTGTAAACGCCTCTGAGATTGACATTCCGAGTAAGAGGATGGAGAAACGGAGATACCACATTTACACAGTGAGGATGGGAGACAGAAAAGCAATTACCCTGCTGAATAAACCGTGACTCTGTACAGTTACACAGTGAGTAATCCTTACCCTGCTGAATAAACCGTGACTCTGTACAGTTACACTGTGAGTGATCCTTACCCTGCTGAATAAACAGTGACTCTGTACAGTTACATTGTGAGTAATCCTTACCCTGCTGAATAAACCGTGACTCTGTACAGTTACACAGTGAGTGATCCTTACCCTGCTGAATAAACAGTGACTCTGTACAGTTACACAGTGAGTGATCCTTACCCTGCTGAATAAACAGTGACTCTGTACAGTTACATTGTGAGTAATCCTTACCCTGCTGAATAAACCGTGACTATGTACAGTTACACAGTGAGTAATCCTTACCCTGCTGAATAAACCGTGACTCTGTACAGTTACACTGTGAGTAATCCTTACCCTGCTGAATAAACCGTGACTCTGTACAGTTACACTGTGAGTAATCCTTCTCCTGTTGAATAAACCGTGACTCTGTACAGTTACACAGTGAGTGATCCTTACCCTGCTGAATAAACAGTCACTCTGTACAGTTACACAGTGAGTAATCCTTACCCTGCTGAATAAACAGTCACTCTGTACAGTTACACTGTGAGTAATCCTTCTCCTGTTGAATAAACCGTGACTCTGTACAGTTACACAGTGAGTGATCCTTACCCTGCTGAATAAACAGTGACTCTGTACAGTTACACTGTGAGTAATCCTTCTCCTGTTGAATAAACCGTGACTCTGTACAGTTACACAGTGAGTGATCCTTACCCTGCTGAATAAACAGTCACTCTGTACAGTTACACAGTGAGTGATCCTTACCCTGCTGAATAAACAGTCACTGAGATTGGACCAATAAGCAGTTACTTCCGTCTCTCCCATATCTGTTCATCTATATTCTTCTTGCTCTCTCTTTTTCTCCCCTCCTCTCCCTCCATCTCACTCAGAATTAGTGTTCTCCTGGAGTTTCCCCTCTTTTGTACCCTCTTACACCACATATCACCCTCTGCCATACCAGATCCTCCCCACATCCTCCCGTGCTCAAAAACCCCCGCCAACTCCGTCACTTGCAGCACCTCAGAGCCGTGGGTCTCCTCTGCTTCCCCCTGCGGCCCCCCTCGCCCTGCCCCCAGCCCTTCCTCCCTCAGGGGTCCCTTGGCGCCCAGAGCCTTTGAAAACCCGAGGGTGGCTCCGTCTTCCCACAGACCGGCACCCCCCCCCCCCCACCAACTTCGCGCCCCCAAACCACCCCCCCGCCCCGCCAAGTGACGATCGACCCTTGCCCTTCCCCTCTGACCTCTGACCGCGGCCCTGGTTACGCGGAGGCTCACGATCCCCTTCTTCCACGGTCAGGCAAAGCAAGGCGGCTCTCACCTTCCTCCTCGTGGCTGTCATCAAGCCAGTCGGAGTACAACATGAAGTTGTCGTCCTCCTTGACAACGCGGCCGGCCACGAAGGGGAAGGTCACGGCGAGGAGAAAGAAGCAGAAACCGGCCATTTTAATGCGAACCTTTCTCCCCCGCCCCGTTCCTGTCAGCCGAGCTTTCACCAGCAGCTCCCTGCCTGACAGCTCTCAGAGTCAGCACACTGCTCTGCTCCCATTATAAAGCTGCCGATGACACAGTGGCCCCTCCTCAGCACAACACAGTATAAGACGTAACACAAGCTTCCCCCTCAGGGAACGAGTGGGCGACTTCTTGCAGAAAAGTGCTAGTTCCAGTCTGAGGAAAGCAAGGCAAACATTCGGTGACAACACAGGAACCCCCCCCACCCCGCCACTGCACCTCGGAATTCTCCGCTGCCCCATCAGATCAAGTGCACTTAGCCCCGGACTCCATCCCACTCACTGTGTCACCAAAGTCACCAAAAAAAACCATTCACTAACGTTAGACCAGTTCGAAAGCTCACTGCATCGATTGTCCATGATGTTTCAATGGAGCAGTGGGTCCCAACTGTGGGTTTCAGGCGACTGAGAGGGCAATAGGTGTGTGGGCCAAGGGATACAGGAAGAATTCATCCCCCATTTTCAAAGCAAACAGACCTTCTTATTTTTCTAAATCTGTCATAAATTCTTTCATTGATATATCCAACAAATGCTGCCTGTGTCACACAATCACACTCTGACAACAGCCTTCATCTTGATGATGAGTGAGGCCTTTCCCATTAGTGAGGGGTGTGGGGTATATCAGTGTGCGACAGTGAGGGGTGTGGGGTATATCAGAGTGTGTTACAGTGAGGGGTGTGGGGTATATCAGAGTGTTACAGTGAGGGGTGTGGGGTATATCAGAGTGTGTTACAGTGAGGGGTGTGGGGTATATCAGAGAGTGTTACAGTGAGGGGTGTGGGGTATATCAGAGAGTGTTACAGTGAGGGGTGTGGGGTATATCAGAGTGTTATAGTGAGGGGTGTGGGGTATATCAGAGTGTTACAGTGAGGGGTGTGGGGTATATCAGAGAGTGTTACAGTGAGGGGTGTGGGGTATATCAGAGTGTTACAGTGAGGGGTGTGGGGTATATCAGAGTGTTACAGTGAGGGGTGTGGGGTATATCAGTGTGTTACAGTGAGGGGTGTGGGGTATATCAGTGTGTTACAGTGAGGGGTGTGGGGTATATCAGAGTGTTACAGTGAGGGGTGTGGGGTATATCAGTGTGTTACAGTGAGGGGTGTGGGGTATATCAGAGTGTTTACAGTGAGGGGTGTGGGGTATATCAGAGAGTTATAGTGAGTGGTGTGGGGTATATCAGAGAGTTACAGTGAGGGGTGTGGGGTATATCAGAGTGTTTACAGTGAAGGGTGTGGGGTATATCAGAGAGTTACAGTGAGTGGTGTGGGGTATATCAGAGTGTTATAGTGAGGGGGGTGGGGTATATCAGAGTGTTATAGTGAGGGGGGTGGGGTATATCAGAGTATTACAGTGAGGGGTGTGGGGTATAACAGAGTGTTACAGTCAGGGGTGTGGGGTATATCAGAGTGTTATAGTGAGGGGTGTGGGGTATATCAGAGTGTTTACAGTGAGGGGTGTGAGGTATATCAGAGTGTTACAGTGAGGGGTGTGGGGTATATCAGAGTGTTACAGTGAGGGGTGTGGGGTATATCAGAGTGTTATAGTGAGGGGTGTGGGGTATATCAGAGTGTTTACAGTGAGGGGTGTGGGGTATATCAGAGTGTTATAGTGAGGGGTGTGGGGTATATCAGAGTGTTTACAGTGAAGGGTGTGGGGTATATCAGAGTGTTACAGTGAGGGGTGTGGGGTATATCAGAGTGTTATAGTGAGGGGTGTGGGGTATATCAGAGTGTTTACAGTGAGGGGTGTGGGGTATATCAGAGTGTTATAGTGAGGGGTGTGGGGTATATCAGAGTGTTTACAGTGAGGGGTGTGGGGTATATCAGAGTGTTATAGTGAGGGGTGTGGGGTATATCAGAGTGTTTACAGTGAGGGGTGTGGGGTATATCAGAGTGTTATAGTGAGGGGTGTGGGGTATATCAGAGTGTTTACAGTGAGGGGTGTGGGGTATATCAGAGTGTTATAGTGAGGGGTGTGGGGTATATCAGAGTGTTTACAGTGAGGGGTGTGGGGTATATCAGAGTGTTATAGTGAGGGGTGTGGGGTATATCAGAGTGTTATAGTGAGGGGTGTGGGGTATATCAGATTGTTTACAGTGAGGGGTGTGGGGTATATCAGAGTGTTTACAGTCAGGGGTGTGGGGTATATCAGAGTGTTACAGTGAGGGGTGTGGGGTATATCAGAGTGTTTACAGTAAGGGGTGTGGGGTATATCAGAGTGTTACAGTGAGGGGTGTGGGGTATATCAGAGTGTTACAGTGAGGGGTGTGGGGAATATCAGAGTGTTACAGTGAGGGATGTGGGGTAGATCAGAGTGTTACAGTGAGGGGTGTGGGGTATATCAGAGTGTTACAGTGAGGGGTGTGGGTTATATCAGAGTGTTACAGTGAGGGATGTGGGGTAGATCAGAGTATTACATGTGAGGGGTGTGGGGTATATCAGAGTGTTTACAGTGAGGGGTGTGGGGTATATCAGAGTGTTAAAGTGAGGGGTGTGGGGTATATCAGAGTGTTTACAGTGAGGGGTGTGGGGTATATCAGAGTGTTACAGTGAGGGGTGTGGGGTATATCAGAGTGTTACAGTGAGGGGTGTGGGGTATATCAGAGTGTTACAGTGAGGGGTGTGGGGTATATCAGAGTGTTACAGTGAGTGGTGTGGGGTATATCCGAGAGTGTTACAGTGAGGGGTGTGGGGTATATCAGAGTGTTACAGTGAGGGGTGTGGGGTATATCAGTGTGTTACTGTGAGGGGTGTGGGGTATATCAGAGTGTTACAGTGAGGGGTGTGGGGTATATCAGTGTGTTACTGTGAGGGGTGTGGGGTATATCAGAGTGTTACAGTGAGGGGTGTGGGGTATATCAGAGTGTTACAGTGAGGGGTGTGGGGTATATCAGAGAGTGTGACAGTGAGGGGTGTGGGGTATATCAGAGTGTTACAGTGAGGGGTGTGGGGTATATCAGAGTGTGACAGTGAGGGGTGTGGAGTATATCAGAGTGTTACAGTGAGGGGTGTGGGGTATATCAGAGTGTTACAGTGAGGGGTGTGGGGTATATCAGTGTGTTACTGTGAGGGGTGTGGGGTATATCAGAGTGTTACAGTGAGGGGTGTGGGGTATATCAGTGTGTTACTGTGAGGGGTGTGGGGTATATCAGAGTGTTACAGTGAGGGGTGTGGGGTATATCAGAGTGTTACAGTGAGAGGTGTGGGGTTTATCAGAGTGTTTACAGTGAGGGGTGTGGGGTATATCAGAGTGTGACAGTGAGGGGTGTGGGGTATATCAGTGTGTTACTGTGAGGGGTGTGGGGTATATCAGAGTGTTACAGTGAGGGGTGTGGGGTATATCAGAGTGTTACAGTGAGAGGTGTGGGGTTTATCAGAGTGTTTACAGTGAGGGGTGTGGGGTATATCAGAGTGTTACAGTGAGAGGTGTGGGGTTTATCAGAGTGTTTACAGTGAGGGGTGTGGGGTATATCAGAGTGTTACAGTGAAGGGTGTGGCGTATATCAGAGTGTTACAGTGAGTGGTGTGGGGTATATCAGAGTGTTACAGTGAGGGGTGTGGGGTATATCAGTGTGTTACTGTGAGGGGTGTGGGGTATATCAGAGTGTTACAGTGAGGGGTGTGGGGTATATCAGAGTGTTACAGTGAGGGGTGTGGGGTATATCAGTGTGTTACTGTGAGGGGTGTGGGGTATATCAGAGTGTTACAGTGAGGGGTGTGGGGTATATCAGTGTGTTACTGTGAGGGGTGTGGGGTATATCAGAGTGTTACAGTGAGGGGTGTGGAGTATATCAGTGTGTTACTGTGAGGGGTGTGGGGTATATCAGTGTGTTACTGTGAGGGGTGTGGGGTATATCAGAGTGTTACAGTGAGGGGTGTGGGGTATATCAGAGTGTTACAGTGAGGGGTGTGGAGTATATCAGTGTGTTACTGTGAGGGGTGTGGGGTATATCAGAGTGTTACAGTGAGGGGTGTGGGGTATATCAGAGTGTTACAGTGAGGGGTGTGGGGTATATCAGTGTGTTACTGTGAGGGGTGTGGGGTATATCAGAGTGTTACAGTGAGGGGTGTGGGGTATATCAGTGTGTTATAGTGAGGGGTGTGGGGTATATCAGAGTGTTTACAGTGAGGGGTGTGGGGTATATCAGAGTGTTATAGTGAGGGCTGTGGGGTATATCAGAGTGTTTACAGTGAGGGGTGTGGGGTATATCAGAGTGTTATAGTGAGGGGTGTGGGGTATATCAGAGTGTTATAGTGAGGGGTGTGGGGTATATCAGATTGTTTACAGTGAGGGGTGTGGGGTATATCAGAGTGTTTACAGTCAGGGGTGTGGGGTATATCAGAGTGTTACAGTGAGGGGTGTGGGGTATATCAGAGTGTTTACAGTAAGGGGTGTGGGGTATATCAGAGTGTTACAGTGAGGGGTGTGGGGTATATCAGAGTGTTACAGTGAGGGGTGTGGGGAATATCAGAGTGTTACAGTGAGGGATGTGGGGTAGATCAGAGTGTTACAGTGAGGGGTGTGGGGTATATCAGAGTGTTACAGTGAGGGGTGTGGGGTATATCAGAGTGTTACAGTGAGGGATGTGGGGTAGATCAGAGTATTACATGTGAGGGGTGTGGGGTATATCAGAGTGTTTACAGTGAGGGGTGTGGGGTATATCAGAGTGTTAAAGTGAGGGGTGTGGGGTATATCAGAGTGTTTACAGTGAGGGGTGTGGGGTATATCAGAGTGTTACAGTGAGGGGTGTGGGGTATATCAGAGTGTTACAGTGAGGGGTGTGGGGTATATCAGAGTGTTACAGTGAGGGGTGTGGGGTATATCAGAGTGTTACAGTGAGGGGTGTGGGGTATATCAGAGTGTTACAGTGAGTGGTGTGGGGTATATCCGAGAGTGTTACAGTGAGGGGTGTGGGGTATATCAGAGTGTTACAGTGAGGGGTGTGGGGTATATCAGTGTGTTACTGTGAGGGGTGTGGGGTATATCAGAGTGTTACAGTGAGGGGTGTGGGGTATATCAGTGTGTTACTGTGAGGGGTGTGGGGTATATCAGAGTGTTACAGTGAGGGGTGTGGGGTATATCAGAGTGTTACAGTGAGGGGTGTGGGGTATATCAGAGAGTGTGACAGTGAGGGGTGTGGGGTATATCAGAGTGTTACAGTGAGGGGTGTGGGGTATATCAGAGTGTGACAGTGAGGGGTGTGGAGTATATCAGAGTGTTACAGTGAGGGGTGTGGGGTATATCAGAGTGTTACAGTGAGGGGTGTGGGGTATATCAGTGTGTTACTGTGAGGGGTGTGGGGTATATCAGAGTGTTACAGTGAGGGGTGTGGGGTATATCAGTGTGTTACTGTGAGGGGTGTGGGGTATATCAGAGTGTTACAGTGAGGGGTGTGGGGTATATCAGAGTGTTACAGTGAGAGGTGTGGGGTTTATCAGAGTGTTTACAGTGAGGGGTGTGGGGTATATCAGAGTGTGACAGTGAGGGGTGTGGGGTATATCAGTGTGTTACTGTGAGGGGTGTGGGGTATATCAGAGTGTTACAGTGAGGGGTGTGGGGTATATCAGAGTGTTACAGTGAGAGGTGTGGGGTTTATCAGAGTGTTTACAGTGAGGGGTGTGGGGTATATCAGAGTGTTACAGTGAGAGGTGTGGGGTTTATCAGAGTGTTTACAGTGAGGGGTGTGGGGTATATCAGAGTGTTACAGTGAAGGGTGTGGCGTATATCAGAGTGTTACAGTGAGTGGTGTGGGGTATATCAGAGTGTTACAGTGAGGGGTGTGGGGTATATCAGTGTGTTACTGTGAGGGGTGTGGGGTATATCAGAGTGTTACAGTGAGGGGTGTGGGGTATATCAGAGTGTTACAGTGAGGGGTGTGGGGTATATCAGTGTGTTACTGTGAGGGGTGTGGGGTATATCAGAGTGTTACAGTGAGGGGTGTGGGGTATATCAGTGTGTTACTGTGAGGGGTGTGGGGTATATCAGAGTGTTACAGTGAGGGGTGTGGAGTATATCAGTGTGTTACTGTGAGGGGTGTGGGGTATATCAGTGTGTTACTGTGAGGGGTGTGGGGTATATCAGAGTGTTACAGTGAGGGGTGTGGGGTATATCAGAGTGTTACAGTGAGGGGTGTGGAGTATATCAGTGTGTTACTGTGAGGGGTGTGGGGTATATCAGAGTGTTACAGTGAGGGGTGTGGGGTATATCAGAGTGTTACAGTGAGGGGTGTGGGGTATATCAGTGTGTTACTGTGAGGGGTGTGGGGTATATCAGAGTGTTACAGTGAGGGGTGTGGGGTATATCAGTGTGTTACTGTGAGGGGTGTGGGGTATATCAGAGTGTTACAGTGAGGGGTGTGGGGTATATCAGAGTGTTACAGTGAGTGGTGTGGGGTATATCAGAGTGTTACAGTGAGAGGTGTGGGGTATATCAGAGTGTGACAGTGAGGGGTGTGGAGTATATCAGAGTGTTACAGTGAGGGGTGTGGCGTATATCAGAGTGTTACAGTGAGGGGTGTGGGGTATATCAGAGTGTTACAGTGAGGGGTGTGGGGTATATCAGTGTGTTACTGTGAGGGGTGTGGGGTATATCAGAGTGTTACAGTGAGGGGTGTGGGGTATATCAGAGTGTTACAGTGAGGGGTGTGGGGTATATCAGTGTGTTACTGTGAGGGGTGTGGGGTATATCAGAGTGTTACAGTGAGGGGTGTGGGGTATATCAGTGTGTTACAGTGAGGGGTGTGGGGTATATCAGAGTGTTACAGTGAGGGGTGTGGGGTATATCAGAGTGTTACAGTGAGGGGTGTGGGGTATA
The DNA here is from genome assembly GCF_036365525.1 of Heterodontus francisci. Taxonomy (NCBI): domain Eukaryota; kingdom Metazoa; phylum Chordata; class Chondrichthyes; order Heterodontiformes; family Heterodontidae; genus Heterodontus; species Heterodontus francisci. The sequence continues at coordinate 44,988 of NW_027141233.1, forward strand.
TCAATGTGTTACAGTGAGGGGTGTGGGGTATATCAGAGTGTTACAGTGAGGGGTGTGGGGTATATCAGAGTGTTACAGTGAGGGGTGTAGGGTATATCAATGTGTTACAGTGAGGGGTGTGGGGTATATCAGAGTGTTACAGTGAGGGGTGTGGGGTATATCAGAGTGTTACAGTGAGGGGTGTGGGGCATATCAGAGTGTTACAGTGAGGGGTGTGGGGTATATCAGAGTGTTTCAGTGAGGGGTCTGGGGTATATCAATGTGTTACAGTGAGGGGTGTGGGGTATATCAGAGTGTTACAGTGAGGGGTGTGGGGTATATCAGAGTGTTACAGTGAGGGGTGTGGGGTATATCAGAGTGTTACAGTGAGGGGTGTGGGGTATATCAGACAGTGTTACAGTGAGGGGTGTGGGGTATATCAGACAGTGTTACAGTGAGGGGTGTGGGGTATATCAGAGTGTTACAGTGAGGGGTGTGGGGTATATCAGAGAGTGTTACAGTGAGGGGTGTGGGGTATATCAGAGTGTGACAGTGAGGGGTGTGGGGAATATCAGAGTGTTACAGTGAGTGGTGTGGGGTATATCAGAGTGTTACAGTGATGGGTGTGGGGTATATCAGAGTGTTTCAGTGAGGGGTGTGGGGTATATCAGAGTGTTACAGTGAGGGGTGTGGGGTATATCAGTGTTTCAGTGAGGGGTGTGGGGTATATCAGAGTGTTTCAGTGAGGGGTGTGGGGTATATCAGAGTGTTACAGTGAGGGGTGTGGGGTATATCAGAGTGTTACAGTGAGGGGTGTGGGGTATATCAGAGTGTTACAGTGATGGGTGTGGGGTATATCAGAGTGTTTCAGTGAGGGGTGTGGGGTATATCAGAGTGTTACAGTGAGGGGTGTGGGGTATATCAGAGTGTTTCAGTGAGGGGTGTGGGGTATATCAGAGTGTTACAGTGATGGGTGTGGGGTATATCAGAGTGTTTCAGTGAGGGGTGTGGGGTATATCAGAGTGTTACAGTGAGGGGTGTGGTGTATATCAGAGTGTTTCAGTGAGGGGTGTGGGGTATATCAGAGTGTTACAGTGAGGGGTGTGGGGTATATCAGAGTGTTACAGTGAGGGGTGTGGGGTATATCAGAGTGTTTCAGTGAGGGGTGTGGGGTATATCAGAGTGTTACAGTGAGGGGTGTGTGATATATCAGTGAGTGTTACAGTGAGGGGTGTGGGGTATATCAGAGTGTTACAGTGAGGGGTGTGGGGTATATCAGAGTGTTACAGTGAGGGGTGTGGGGTATATCAGAGTGTGACAGTGAGGGGTGTGGGGTATATCAGAGTGTTACAGTGAGGGGTGTGGGGTATATCAGACGGTGTTACAGAGAGGGGTGTGGGGTATATCAGAGTGTTACAGTGAGGGGTGTGGGGTATATCAGAGTGTGACAGTGAGGGGTGTGGGGTATATCAGAGTGTTACAGTGAGTGGTGTGGGGGTATATCAGAGAGTGTTACAGTGAGGGGTGTGGGGTATATCAGAGTGTTACAGTGAGGGGTGTGGGGTATATCAGAGTGTTACAGTGAGGGGTGTGGGGTATATCAGAGTGTTACAGTGATGGGTGTGGGGTATATCAGAGTGTTTCAGTGAGGGGTGTGGGGTATATCAGAGTGTTACAGTGAGGGGTGTGGGGTATATCAGAGTGTTTCAGTGAGGGGTGTGGGGTATATCAGAGTGTTACAGTGATGGGTGTGGGGTATATCAGAGTGTTTCAGTGAGGGGTGTGGGGTATATCAGAGTGTTACAGTGAGGGGTGTGGGGTATATCAGAGTGTTTCAGTGAGGGGTGTGGGGTATATCAGAGTGTTACAGTGAGGGGTGTGGGGTATATCAGAGTGTTACAGTGAGGGGTGTGGGGTATATCAGAGTGTTTCAGTGAGGGGTGTGGGGTATATCAGAGTGTTACAGTGAGGGGTGTGTGATATATCAGTGAGTGTTACAGTGAGGGGTGTGGGGTATATCAGAGTGTTACAGTGAGGGGTGTGGGGTATATCAGAGTGTTACAGTGAGGGGTGTGGGGTATATCAGAGTGTGACAGTGAGGGGTGTGGGGTATATCAGAGTGTTACAGTGAGGGGTGTGGGGTATATCAGACGGTGTTACAGAGAGGGGTGTGGGGTATATCAGAGTGTTACAGTGAGGGGTGTGGGGTATATCAGAGTGTGACAGTGAGGGGTGTGGGGTATATCAGAGTGTTACAGTGAGTGGTGTGGGGGTATATCAGAGAGTGTTACAGTGAGGGGTGTGGGGTATATCAGAGTGTTACAGTGAGGGGTGTGGGGTATATCAGAGTGTTTCAGTGAGTGGTGTGGGGGTATATCAGAGAGTATTACAGTGAGGGGTGTGGGGTATATCAGAGTGTTACAGTGAGGGGTGTGGGGTATATCAGAGTGTTACAGTGAGTGGTGTGGGGGTATATCAGAGAGTGTTACAGTGAGGGGTGTGGTGTATATCAGAGTGTTACAGTGAGGGGTGTGGGGTATATCAGAGTGTTACAGTGAGGGGTGTGGGGTATATCAGAGTGTTACATTGAGTGGTGTGGGGGTATATCAGAGAGTGTTACAGTGAGGGGTGTGGGGTATATCAGAGAGTGTTACAGTGAGGGGTGTGGGGTATATCAAAGTGTTATCGTGAGGGGTGTGGGGTATATCAGAGAGTGTTACAGTGAGAGGGTGTGGGGTAAATCAGAGTGTTTCAGTGAGGGGTGTGGAGTATATCAGAGTGTTTCAGTGAGGGGTGTGGGGTATATCAGAGTGTTACAGTGAGGGGTGTGGGGTATATCAGAGTGTTACAGTGAGTGGTGTGGGGTATATCAGAGTGTTACAGTGATGGGTGTGGGGTATATCAGAGTGTCTCAGTGAGGGGTGTGGGGTATATCAGAGTGTTACAGTGAGGGGTGTGGGGTATATCAGAGTGTTTCAGTGAGGGGTGTGGGGTATATCAGAGTGTTACAGTGAGGGGTGTGGGGTATATCAGAGTGTTACAGTGAGGGGTGTGGGGTATATCAGAGTGTTTCAGTGAGGGGTGTGGGATATATCAGAGTGATACAGTGAGGGGTGTGGGGTATATCAGAGTGTTACAGTGAGGGGTGTGTGATATATCAGTGAGTGTTACAGTGAGGGGTGTGGGGTATATCAGAGTGTTACAGTGAGGGGTGTGGGGTATATCAGAGTGTTACAGTGAGGGGTGTGGGGTATATCAGTGTGTTACTGTGAGGGGTGTGGGGTATATCAGAGTGTTACAGTGAGGGGTGTGGGGTATATCAGTGTGTTACTGTGAGGGGTGTGGGGTATATCAGAGTGTTACAGTGAGGGGTGTGGAGTATATCAGTGTGTTACTGTGAGGGGTGTGGGGTATATCAGTGTGTTACTGTGAGGGGTGTGGGGTATATCAGAGTGTTACAGTGAGGGGTGTGGGGTATATCAGAGTGTTACAGTGAGGGGTGTGGAGTATATCAGTGTGTTACTGTGAGGGGTGTGGGGTATATCAGAGTGTTACAGTGAGGGGTGTGGGGTATATCAGAGTGTTACAGTGAGGGGTGTGGGGTATATCAGTGTGTTACTGTGAGGGGTGTGGGGTATATCAGAGTGTTACAGTGAGGGGTGTGGGGTATATCAGTGTGTTACTGTGAGGGGTGTGGGGTATATCAGAGTGTTACAGTGAGGGGTGTGGGGTATATCAGAGTGTTACAGTGAGTGGTGTGGGGTATATCAGAGTGTTACAGTGAGAGGTGTGGGGTATATCAGAGTGTGACAGTGAGGGGTGTGGAGTATATCAGAGTGTTACAGTGAGGGGTGTGGCGTATATCAGAGTGTTACAGTGAGGGGTGTGGGGTATATCAGAGTGTTACAGTGAGGGGTGTGGGGTATATCAGTGTGTTACTGTGAGGGGTGTGGGGTATATCAGAGTGTTACAGTGAGGGGTGTGGGGTATATCAGAGTGTTACAGTGAGGGGTGTGGGGTATATCAGTGTGTTACTGTGAGGGGTGTGGGGTATATCAGAGTGTTACAGTGAGGGGTGTGGGGTATATCAGTGTGTTACAGTGAGGGGTGTGGGGTATATCAGAGTGTTACAGTGAGGGGTGTGGGGTATATCAGAGTGTTACAGTGAGGGGTGTGGGGTATATCAATGTGTTACAGTGAGGGGTGTGGGGTATATCAGAGTGTTACAGTGAGGGGTGTGGGGTATATCAGAGTGTTACAGTGAGGGGTGTAGGGTATATCAATGTGTTACAGTGAGGGGTGTGGGGTATATCAGAGTGTTACAGTGAGGGGTGTGGGGTATATCAGAGTGTTACAGTGAGGGGTGTGGGGCATATCAGAGTGTTACAGTGAGGGGTGTGGGGTATATCAGAGTGTTTCAGTGAGGGGTCTGGGGTATATCAATGTGTTACAGTGAGGGGTGTGGGGTATATCAGAGTGTTACAGTGAGGGGTGTGGGGTATATCAGAGTGTTACAGTGAGGGGTGTGGGGTATATCAGAGTGTTACAGTGAGGGGTGTGGGGTATATCAGACAGTGTTACAGTGAGGGGTGTGGGGTATATCAGACAGTGTTACAGTGAGGGGTGTGGGGTATATCAGAGTGTTACAGTGAGGGGTGTGGGGTATATCAGAGAGTGTTACAGTGAGGGGTGTGGGGTATATCAGAGTGTGACAGTGAGGGGTGTGGGGAATATCAGAGTGTTACAGTGAGTGGTGTGGGGTATATCAGAGTGTTACAGTGATGGGTGTGGGGTATATCAGAGTGTTTCAGTGAGGGGTGTGGGGTATATCAGAGTGTTACAGTGAGGGGTGTGGGGTATATCAGTGTTTCAGTGAGGGGTGTGGGGTATATCAGAGTGTTTCAGTGAGGGGTGTGGGGTATATCAGAGTGTTACAGTGAGGGGTGTGGGGTATATCAGAGTGTTACAGTGAGGGGTGTGGGGTATATCAGAGTGTTACAGTGATGGGTGTGGGGTATATCAGAGTGTTTCAGTGAGGGGTGTGGGGTATATCAGAGTGTTACAGTGAGGGGTGTGGGGTATATCAGAGTGTTTCAGTGAGGGGTGTGGGGTATATCAGAGTGTTACAGTGATGGGTGTGGGGTATATCAGAGTGTTTCAGTGAGGGGTGTGGGGTATATCAGAGTGTTACAGTGAGGGGTGTGGGGTATATCAGAGTGTTTCAGTGAGGGGTGTGGGGTATATCAGAGTGTTACAGTGAGGGGTGTGGGGTATATCAGAGTGTTACAGTGAGGGGTGTGGGGTATATCAGAGTGTTTCAGTGAGGGGTGTGGGGTATATCAGAGTGTTACAGTGAGGGGTGTGTGATATATCAGTGAGTGTTACAGTGAGGGGTGTGGGGTATATCAGAGTGTTACAGTGAGGGGTGTGGGGTATATCAGAGTGTTACAGTGAGGGGTGTGGGGTATATCAGAGTGTGACAGTGAGGGGTGTGGGGTATATCAGAGTGTTACAGTGAGGGGTGTGGGGTATATCAGACGGTGTTACAGAGAGGGGTGTGGGGTATATCAGAGTGTTACAGTGAGGGGTGTGGGGTATATCAGAGTGTGACAGTGAGGGGTGTGGGGTATATCAGAGTGTTACAGTGAGTGGTGTGGGGGTATATCAGAGAGTGTTACAGTGAGGGGTGTGGGGTATATCAGAGTGTTACAGTGAGTGGTGTGGGGGTATATCAGAGAGTGTTACAGTGAGGGGTGTGGGGGTATATCAGAGAGTGTTACAGTGAGGGGTGTAGGGTATATCAGAGTGTTACAGTGAGGGGTGTGGGGTATATCTGAGTGTTACAGTGAGGGGTGTGGGGTATATCAGAGTGTTACAGTGAGGGGTGTGGGGTATATCAGAGTGTTACAGTGATGGGTGTGGGGTATATCAGAGTGTTTCAGTGAGGGGTGTGGGGGTATATCAGAGAGTGTTACAGTGAGGGGTGTAGGGTATATCAGAGTGTTACAGTGAGGGGTGTGGGGTATATCAGAGTGTTACAGTGAGGGGTGTGGGGTATATCAGAGTGTTACAGTGAGGGGTGTGGGGTATATCAGAGTGTTACAGTGATGGGTGTGGGGTATATCAGAGTGTTTCAGTGAGGGGTGTGGGGTATATCAGAGTGTTACAGTGAGGGGTGTGGGGTATATCAGAGTGTTTCAGTGAGGGGTGTGGGGTATATCAGAGTGTTACAGTGATGGGTGTGGGGTATATCAGAGTGTTTCAGTGAGGGGTGTGGGGTATATCAGAGTGTTACAGTGAGGGGTGTGGGGTATATCAGAGTATTTCAGTGAGGGGTGTGGGGTATATCAGAGTGTTACAGTGAGGGGTGTGGGGTATATCAGAGTGTTACAGTGAGGGGTGTGGGGTATATCAGAGTGTTTCAGTGAGGGGTGTGGGGTATATCAGAGTGTTACAGTGAGGGGTGTGTGATATATCAGTGAGTGTTACAGTGAGGGGTGTGGGGTATATCAGAGTGTTACAGTGAGGGGTGTGGGGTATATCAGAGTGTTACAGTGAGGGGTGTGGGGTATATCAGAGTGTGACAGTGAGGGGTGTGGGGTATATCAGAGTGTTACAGTGAGGGGTGTGGGGTATATCAGACGGTGTTACAGAGAGGGGTGTGGGGTATATCAGAGTGTTACAGTGAGGGGTGTGGGGTATATCAGAGTGTGACAGTGAGGGGTGTGGGGTATATCAGAGTGTTACAGTGAGTGGTGTGGGGGTATATCAGAGAGTGTTACAGTGAGGGGTGTGGGGTATATCAGAGTGTTACAGTGAGGGGTGTGGGGTATATCAGAGTGTTTCAGTGAGTGGTGTGGGGGTATATCAGAGAGTATTACAGTGAGGGGTGTGGGGTATATCAGAGTGTTACAGTGAGGGGTGTGGGGTATATCAGAGTGTTACAGTGAGTGGTGTGGGGGTATATCAGAGAGTGTTACAGTGAGGGGTGTGGTGTATATCAGAGTGTTACAGTGAGGGGTGTGGGGTATATCAGAGTGTTACAGTGAGGGGTGTGGGGTATATCAGAGTGTTACATTGAGTGGTGTGGGGGTATATCAGAGAGTGTTACAGTGAGGGGTGTGGTGTATATCAGAGTGTTACAGTGATGGGTGTGGGGTATATCAGAGTGTTTCAGTGAGGGGTGTGGGGTATATCAGAGTGTTACAGTGAGGGGTGTGGGGTATATCAGAGTGTTTCAGTGAGGGGTGTGGGGTATATCAGAGTGTTACAGTGAGGGGTGTGGGGTATATCAGAGTGTTACAGTGAGGGGTGTGGGGTATATCAGAGTGTTTCAGTGAGGGGTGTGGGGTATATCAGAGTGTTACAGTGAGGGGTGTGTGATATATCAGTGAGTGTTACAGTGAGGGGTGTGGGGTATATCAGAGTGTTACAGTGAGGGGTGTGGGGTATATCAGAGTGTTACAGTGAGGGGTGTGGGGTATATCAGAGTGTGACAGTGAGGGGTGTGGGGTATATCAGAGTGTTACAGTGAGGGGTGTGGGGTATATCAGACGGTGTTACAGAGAGGGGTGTGGGGTATATCAGAGTGTTACAGTGAGGGGTGTGGGGTATATCAGAGTGTGTAACAGTGAGGGGTGTGGGGTATATCAGAGAGTGTTACAGTGTGGGGTGTGGGGTATATCAGAGTGTAACAGTGAGGGGTGTGGGGTATATCAGAGTGTTACAGTGATGGGTGTGGGGTATATCAGAGTGTTACAGTGATGGGTGTGGGGTATATCAGAGTGTTTCAGTGAGGGGTGTGGGGTATATCAGAGTGTTACAGTGAGGGGTGTGGGGTATATCAGAGTATTTCAGTGAGGGGTGTGGGGTATATCAGAGTGTTACAGTGAGGGGTGTGGGGTATATCAGAGTGTTACAGTGAGGGGTGTGGGGTATATCAGAGTGTTTCAGTGAGGGGTGTGGGGTATATCAGAGTGTTACAGTGAGGGGTGTGTGATATATCAGTGAGTGTTACAGTGAGGGGTGTGGGGTATATCAGAGTGTTACAGTGAGGGGTGTGGGGTATATCAGAGTGTTACAGTGAGGGGTGTGGGGTATATCAGAGTGTGACAGTGAGGGGTGTGGGGTATATCAGAGTGTTACAGTGAGGGGTGTGGGGTATATCAGACGGTGTTACAGAGAGGGGTGTGGGGTATATCAGAGTGTTACAGTGAGGGGTGTGGGGTATATCAGAGTGTGACAGTGAGGGGTGTGGGGTATATCAGAGTGTTACAGTGAGTGGTGTGGGGGTATATCAGAGAGTGTTACAGTGAGGGGTGTGGGGTATATCAGAGTGTTACAGTGAGGGGTGTGGGGTATATCAGAGTGTTTCAGTGAGTGGTGTGGGGGTATATCAGAGAGTATTACAGTGAGGGGTGTGGGGTATATCAGAGTGTTACAGTGAGGGGTGTGGGGTATATCAGAGTGTTACAGTGAGTGGTGTGGGGGTATATCAGAGAGTGTTACAGTGAGGGGTGTGGTGTATATCAGAGTGTTACAGTGAGGGGTGTGGGGTATATCAGAGTGTTACAGTGAGGGGTGTGGGGTATATCAGAGTGTTACATTGAGTGGTGTGGGGGTATATCAGAGAGTGTTACAGTGAGGGGTGTGGGGTATATCAGAGAGTGTTACAGTGAGGGGTGTGGGGTATATCAAAGTGTTATCGTGAGGGGTGTGGGGTATATCAGAGAGTGTTACAGTGAGAGGGTGTGGGGTAAATCAGAGTGTTTCAGTGAGGGGTGTGGAGTATATCAGAGTGTTTCAGTGAGGGGTGTGGGGTATATCAGAGTGTTACAGTGAGGGGTGTGGGGTATATCAGAGTGTTACAGTGAGTGGTGTGGGGTATATCAGAGTGTTACAGTGATGGGTGTGGGGTATATCAGAGTGTTTCAGTGAGGGGTGTGGGGTATATCAGAGTGTTACAGTGAGGGGTGTGGGGTATATCAGAGTGTTTCAGTGAGGGGTGTGGGGTATATCAGAGTGTTACAGTGAGGGGTGTGGGGTATATCAGAGTGTTACAGTGAGGGGTGTGGGGTATATCAGAGTGTTTCAGTGAGGGGTGTGGGATATATCAGAGTGATACAGTGAGGGGTGTGGGGTATATCAGAGTGTTACAGTGAGGGGTGTGTGATATATCAGTGAGTGTTACAGTGAGGGGTGTGGGGTATATCAGAGTGTTACAGTGAGGGGTGTGGGGTATATCAGAGTGTTACAGTGAGGGGTGTGGGGTATATCAGAGTGTGACAGTGAGGGGTGTGGGGTATATCAGAGTGTTACAGTGAGGGGTGTGGGGTATATCAGACAGTGTTACAGAGAGGGGTGTGGGGTATATCAGAGTGTTACAGTGAGGGGTGTGGGGTATATCAGAGTGTGACAGTGAGGGGTGTGGGGTATATCAGAGTGTTACAGTAAGGGGTGTGGGGTATTTCAGAGTGTTACAGTGAGGGGTGTGGGGTATATCAGACAGTGTTACAGTGAGGGGTGTGGGGTATATCAGAGTGTGACAGTGAGGGGTGTGGGGTATATCAGAGTGTTACAGTGAGGGGTGTGGGGTATATCAGAGTGTTACAGTGAGGGGTGTGGGGTATATCAGAGTGTTACAGTGAGGGGTGTGGGGTATATCAGAGTGTTACAGTGAGGGGTGTGGGGCATATCAGAGTGTTACAGTGAGGGGTGTGGGGTATATCAGAGTGTTTTAGTGAGGGGTCTGGGGTATATCAATGTGTTACAGTGAGGGGTGTGGGGTATATCAGAGTGTTACAGTGAGGGGTGTGGGGTATATCAGAGTGTTACAGTGAGGGGTGTGGGGTATATCAGAGTGTTACAGTGAGGGGTGTGGGGTATATCAGAGTGTTACAGTGAGGGGTGTGGGGTATATCAGACAGTGTTACAGTGAGGGGTGTGGGGTATATCAGACAGTGTTACAGTGAGGGGTGTGGGGTATATCAGAGTGTTACAGTGAGGGGTGTGGGGTATATCAGAGAGTGTTACAGTGAGGGGTGTGGGGTATATCAGAGTGTGACAGTGAGGGGTGTGGGGTATATCAGAGTGTTACAGTGAGTGGTGTGGGGTATATCAGAGTGTTACAGTGATGGGTGTGGGGTATATCAGAGTGTTTCAGTGAGGGGTGTGGGGTATATCAGAGTGTTACAGTGAGGGGTGTGGGGTATATCAGTGTTTCAGTGAGGGGTGTGGGGTATATCAGAGTGTTTCAGTGAGGGGTGTGGGGTATATCAGAGTGTTACAGTGAGGGGTGTGGGGTATATCAGAGTGTTACAGTGATGGGTGTGGGGTATATCAGAGTGTTTCAGTGAGGGGTGTGGGGTATATCAGAGTGTTACAGTGAGGGGTGTGGGGTATATCAGAGTATTACAGTGAGGGGTGTGGGGTATATCAGAGTGTTACAGTGAGGGGTGTGGGGTATATCAGAGTGTTACAGTGATGGGTGTGGGGTATATCAGAGTGTTTCAGTGAGGGGTGTGGGGTATATCAGAGTGTTACAGTGAGGGGTGTGGGGTATATCAGAGTGTTTCAGTGAGGGGTGTGGGGTATATCAGAGTGTTACAGTGAGTGGTGTGGGGTATATCAGAGTGTTTCAGTGAGGGGTGTGGGGTATATCAGAGTGTTACAGTGAGGGGTGTGGGGTATATCAGAGTGTTTCAGTGAGGGGTGTGGGGTATATCAGAGTGTTACAGTGAGGGGTGTGGGGTATATCAGAGTGTTACAGTGAGGGGTGTGGGGTATATCAGAGTGTTTCAGTGAGGGGTGTGGGGTATATCAGAGTGTTACAGTGAGGGGTGTGTGATATATCAGTGAGTGTTACAGTGAGGGGTGTGGGGTATATCAGAGTGTTACAGTGAGGGGTGTGGGGTATATCAGAGTGTTACAGTGAGGGGTGTGGGGTATATCAGAGTGTGACAGTGAGGGGTGTGGGGTATATCAGAGTGTTACAGTGAGGGGTGTGGGGTATATCAGACAGTGTTACAGAGAGGGGTGTGGGGTATATCAGAGTGTTACAGTGAGGGGTGTGGGGTATATCAGAGTGTGACAGTGAGGGGTGTGGGGTATATCAGAGTGTTACAGTGAGGGGTGTGGGGTATATCAGAGTGTTACAGTGAGGGGTGTGGGGTATATCAGACAGTGTTACAGTGAGGGGTGTGGGGTATATCAGAGTGTGACAGTGAGGGGTGTGGGGTATATCAGAGTGTTACAGTGAGGGGTGTGGGGTATATCAGAGTGTTACAGTGAGGGGTGTGGGGTATATCAGACAGTGTTACAGTGAGGGGTGTGGGGTATATCAGAGAGTGTTACAGTGAGGGGTGTGGGGTATATCAGAGTGTTACAGTGAGGGTTTTGGGGTATATCAGAGTGTTACAGTGAGGGGTGTGGGGTATATCAGAGTGTTACAGTGAGGGGTGTGGGGTATATCAGAGTGTTACAGTGAGTGGTGTGGGGGTATATCAGAGAGTGTTACAGTGAGGGGTGTGGGGTATATCAGAGTGTTACAGTGAGGGGTGTGGGGTATATCAGAGTGTTTCAGTGAGTGGTGTGGGGGTATATCAGAGAGTATTACAGTGAGGGGTGTGGGGTATATCAGAGTGTTACAGTGAGGGGTGTGGGGTATATCAGAGTGTTACAGTGAGTGGTGTGGGGGTATATCAGAGAGTGTTACAGTGAGGGGTGTGGTGTATATCAGAGTGTTACAGTGAGGGGTGTGGGGTATATCAGAGTGTTACAGTGAGGGGTGTGGGGTATATCAGAGTGTTACATTGAGTGGTGTGGGGGTATATCAGAGAGTGTTACAGTGAGGGGTGTGGGGTATATCAGAGAGTGTTACAGTGAGGGGTGTGGGGTATATCAAAGTGTTATCGTGAGGGGTGTGGGGTATATCAGAGAGTGTTACAGTGAGGGGTGTGGGGTAAATCAGAGTGTTTCAGTGAGGGGTGTGGAGTATATCAGAGTGTTTCAGTGAGGGGTGTGGGGTATATCAGAGTGTTACAGTGAGGGGTGTGGGGTATATCAGAGTGTTACAGTGAGTGGTGTGGGGTATATCAGAGTGTTACAGTGATGGGTGTGGGGTATATCAGAGTGTTTCAGTGAGGGGTGTGGGGTATATCAGAGTGTTACAGTGAGGGGTGTGGGGTATATCAGAGTGTTTCAGTGAGGGGTGTGGGGTATATCAGAGTGTTACAGTGAGGGGTGTGGGGTATATCAGAGTGTTACAGTGAGGGGTGTGGGGTATATCAGAGTGTTTCAGTGAGGGGTGTGGGATATATCAGAGTGATACAGTGAGGGGTGTGGGGTATATCAGAGTGTTACAGTGAGGGGTGTGTTATATCAGTGAGTGTTACAGTGAGGGGTGTGGGGTATATCAGAGTGTTACAGTGAGGGGTGTGAGGTATATCAGAGTGTTACAGTGAGGGGTGTGGGGTATATCAGAGTGTGACAGTGAGGGGTGTGGGGTATATCAGACAGTGTTACAGAGAGGGGTGTGGGGTATATCAGAGTGTTACAGTGAGGGGTGTGGGGTATATCAGAGTGTGACAGTGAGGGGTGTGGGGTATATCAGAGTGTTACAGTAAGGGGTGTGGGGTATATCAGAGTGTTACAGTGAGGGGTGTGGGGTATATCAGACAGTGTTACAGTGAGGGGTGTGGGGTATATCAGAGTGTGACAGTGAGGGGTGTGGGGTATATCAGAGTGTTACAGTGAGGGGTGTGGGGTATATCAGAGTGTTACAGTGAGGGGTGTGGGGTATATCAGAGAGTGTTACAGTGAGGGGTGTGGGGTATATCAGAGAGTGTTACAGTGAGGGGTGTGGGGTATATCAGAGAGTGTTACAGTGAGGGGTGTGGGGTATATCAGAGTGTTACAGTGAGGGGTGTGGGGTATATCAGACAGTGTTACAGAGAGGGGTGTGGGGTATATCAGAGTGTTACAGTGAGGGGTGTGGGGTATATCAGAGTGTTACAGTGAGGGGTGTGGGGTATATCAGAGTGTTGCAGTGAGGGGTGTGGGGTATATCAGAGTGTTACAGTGAGGGGTGTGGGGTATATCAGAGTGTTACAGTGAGTGGTGTGGGGGTATATCAGAGAGTGTTACAGTGAGGGGTGTGGTGTATATCAGAGTGTTACAGTGAGGGGTGTGGGGTATATCAGAGTGTTACAGTGAGGGGTGTGGGGTATATCAGAGTGTTACAGTGAGTGGTGTGGGGGTATATCAGAGAGTGTTACAGTGAGGGGTGTGGGGTATATCAGAGAGTGTTACAGTGAGGGGTGTGGGGTATATCAAAGTGTTATAGTGAGGGGTGTGGGGTATATCAGAGAGTGTTACAGTGAGGGGTGTGGGGTATATCAGAGTGTGACAGTGAGGGGTGTGGGGTATATCAGAGAGTGTTACAGTGAGGGGTGTGGGGTATATCAGAGAGTGTTACAGTGAGGGGTGTGGGGTATATCAGAGAGTGTTACAGTGAGTGGTGTGGGGTATATCAGAGTGTTACAGTGATGGGTGTGGGGTATATCAGAGTGTTTCAGTGAGGGGTGTGGGGTATATCAGAGTGTTACAGTGAGGGGTGTGGGGTATATCAGTGTTTCAGTGAGGGGTGTGGGGTATATCAGAGTGTTTCAGTGAGGGGTGTGGGGTATATCAGAGTGTTACAGTGAGGGGTGTGGGGTATATCAGAGTGTTACAGTGATGGGTGTGGGGTATATCAGAGTGTTTCAGTGAGGGGTGTGGGGTATATCAGAGTGTTACAGTGAGGGGTGTGGGGTATATCAGAGTATTACAGTGAGGGGTGTGGGGTATATCAGAGTGTTACAGTGAGGGGTGTGGGGTATATCAGAGTGTTACAGTGATGGGTGTGGGGTATATCAGAGTGTTTCAGTGAGGGGTGTGGGGTATATCAGAGTGTTACAGTGAGGGGTGTGGGGTATATCAGAGTGTTTCAGTGAGGGGTGTGGGGTATATCAGAGTGTTACAGTGAGTGGTGTGGGGTATATCAGAGTGTTTCAGTGAGGGGTGTGGGGTATATCAGAGTGTTACAGTGAGGGGTGTGGGGTATATCAGAGTGTTACATTGAGTGGTGTGGGGGTATATCAGAGAGTGTTACAGTGAGGGGTGTGGGGTATATCAGAGAGTGTTACAGTGAGGGGTGTGGGGTATATCAAAGTGTTATCGTGAGGGGTGTGGGGTATATCAGAGAGTGTTACAGTGAGGGGTGTGGGGTAAATCAGAGTGTTTCAGTGAGGGGTGTGGAGTATATCAGAGTGTTTCAGTGAGGGGTGTGGGGTATATCAGAGTGTTACAGTGAGGGGTGTGGGGTATATCAGAGTGTTACAGTGAGTGGTGTGGGGTATATCAGAGTGTTACAGTGATGGGTGTGGGGTATATCAGAGTGTTTCAGTGAGGGGTGTGGGGTATATCAGAGTGTTACAGTGAGGGGTGTGGGGTATATCAGAGTGTTTCAGTGAGGGGTGTGGGGTATATCAGAGTGTTACAGTGAGGGGTGTGGGGTATATCAGAGTGTTACAGTGAGGGGTGTGGGGTATATCAGAGTGTTTCAGTGAGGGGTGTGGGATATATCAGAGTGATACAGTGAGGGGTGTGGGGTATATCAGAGTGTTACAGTGAGGGGTGTGTTATATCAGTGAGTGTTACAGTGAGGGGTGTGGGGTATATCAGAGTGTTACAGTGAGGGGTGTGAGGTATATCAGAGTGTTACAGTGAGGGGTGTGGGGTATATCAGAGTGTGACAGTGAGGGGTGTGGGGTATATCAGACAGTGTTACAGAGAGGGGTGTGGGGTATATCAGAGTGTTACAGTGAGGGGTGTGGGGTATATCAGAGTGTGACAGTGAGGGGTGTGGGGTATATCAGAGTGTTACAGTAAGGGGTGTGGGGTATATCAGAGTGTTACAGTGAGGGGTGTGGGGTATATCAGACAGTGTTACAGTGAGGGGTGTGGGGTATATCAGAGTGTGACAGTGAGGGGTGTGGGGTATATCAGAGTGTTACAGTGAGGGGTGTGGGGTATATCAGAGTGTTACAGTGAGGGGTGTGGGGTATATCAGAGAGTGTTACAGTGAGGGGTGTGGGGTATATCAGAGAGTGTTACAGTGAGGGGTGTGGGGTATATCAGAGAGTGTTACAGTGAGGGGTGTGGGGTATATCAGAGTGTTACAGTGAGGGGTGTGGGGTATATCAGACAGTGTTACAGAGAGGGGTGTGGGGTATATCAGAGTGTTACAGTGAGGGGTGTGGGGTATATCAGAGTGTTACAGTGAGGGGTGTGGGGTATATCAGAGTGTTGCAGTGAGGGGTGTGGGGTATATCAGAGTGTTACAGTGAGGGGTGTGGGGTATATCAGAGTGTTACAGTGAGTGGTGTGGGGGTATATCAGAGAGTGTTACAGTGAGGGGTGTGGTGTATATCAGAGTGTTACAGTGAGGGGTGTGGGGTATATCAGAGTGTTACAGTGAGGGGTGTGGGGTATATCAGAGTGTTACAGTGAGTGGTGTGGGGGTATATCAGAGAGTGTTACAGTGAGGGGTGTGGGGTATATCAGAGAGTGTTACAGTGAGGGGTGTGGGGTATATCAAAGTGTTATAGTGAGGGGTGTGGGGTATATCAGAGAGTGTTACAGTGAGGGGTGTGGGGTATATCAGAGTGTGACAGTGAGGGGTGTGGGGTATATCAGAGAGTGTTACAGTGAGGGGTGTGGGGTATATCAGAGAGTGTTACAGTGAGGGGTGTGGGGTATATCAGAGAGTGTTACAGTGAGTGGTGTGGGGTATATCAGAGTGTTACAGTGATGGGTGTGGGGTATATCAGAGTGTTTCAGTGAGGGGTGTGGGGTATATCAGAGTGTTACAGTGAGGGGTGTGGGGTATATCAGTGTTTCAGTGAGGGGTGTGGGGTATATCAGAGTGTTTCAGTGAGGGGTGTGGGGTATATCAGAGTGTTACAGTGAGGGGTGTGGGGTATATCAGAGTGTTACAGTGATGGGTGTGGGGTATATCAGAGTGTTTCAGTGAGGGGTGTGGGGTATATCAGAGTGTTACAGTGAGGGGTGTGGGGTATATCAGAGTATTACAGTGAGGGGTGTGGGGTATATCAGAGTGTTACAGTGAGGGGTGTGGGGTATATCAGAGTGTTACAGTGATGGGTGTGGGGTATATCAGAGTGTTTCAGTGAGGGGTGTGGGGTATATCAGAGTGTTACAGTGAGGGGTGTGGGGTATATCAGAGTGTTTCAGTGAGGGGTGTGGGGTATATCAGAGTGTTACAGTGAGTGGTGTGGGGTATATCAGAGTGTTTCAGTGAGGGGTGTGGGGTATATCAGAGTGTTACAGTGAGGGGTGTGGGGTATATCAGAGTGTTTCAGTGAGGGGTGTGGGGTATATCAGAGTGTTACAGTGAGGGGTGTGGGGTATATCAGAGTGTTACAGTGAGGGGTGTGGGGTATATCAGAGTGTTTCAGTGAGGGGTGTGGGGTATATCAGAGTGTTACAGTGAGGGGTGTGTGATATATCAGTGAGTGTTACAGTGAGGGGTGTGGGGTATATCAGAGTGTTACAGTGAGGGGTGTGGGGTATATCAGAGTGTTACAGTGAGGGGTGTGGGGTATATCAGAGTGTGACAGTGAGGGGTGTGGGGTATATCAGAGTGTTACAGTGAGGGGTGTGGGGTATATCAGACAGTGTTACAGAGAGGGGTGTGGGGTATATCAGAGTGTTACAGTGAGGGGTGTGGGGTATATCAGAGTGTGACAGTGAGGGGTGTGGGGTATATCAGAGTGTTACAGTGAGGGGTGTGGGGTATATCAGAGTGTTACAGTGAGGGGTGTGGGGTATATCAGACAGTGTTACAGTGAGGGGTGTGGGGTATATCAGAGTGTGACAGTGAGGGGTGTGGGGTATATCAGAGTGTTACAGTGAGGGGTGTGGGGTATATCAGAGTGTTACAGTGAGGGGTGTGGGGTATATCAGACAGTGTTACAGTGAGGGGTGTGGGGTATATCAGAGAGTGTTACAGTGAGGGGTGTGGGGTATATCAGAGTGTTACAGTGAGGGGTGTGGGGTATATCAGAGTGTTACAGTGAGGGGTGTGGGGTATATCAGAGTGTTACAGTGAGTGGTGTGGGGGTATATCAGAGAGTGTTACAGTGAGGGGTGTGGGGTATATCAGAGTGTTACAGTGAGGGGTGTGGGGTATATCAGAGTGTTTCAGTGAGTGGTGTGGGGGTATATCAGAGAGTATTACAGTGAGGGGTGTGGGGTATATCAGAGTGTTACAGTGAGGGGTGTGGGGTATATCAGAGTGTTACAGTGAGTGGTGTGGGGGTATATCAGAGAGTGTTACAGTGAGGGGTGTGGTGTATATCAGAGTGTTACAGTGAGGGGTGTGGGGTATATCAGAGTGTTACAGTGAGGGGTGTGGGGTATATCAGAGTGTTACATTGAGTGGTGTGGGGGTATATCAGAGAGTGTTACAGTGAGGGGTGTGGGGTATATCAGAGAGTGTTACAGTGAGGGGTGTGGGGTATATCAAAGTGTTATCGTGAGGGGTGTGGGGTATATCAGAGAGTGTTACAGTGAGGGGTGTGGGGTAAATCAGAGTGTTTCAGTGAGGGGTGTGGAGTATATCAGAGTGTTTCAGTGAGGGGTGTGGGGTATATCAGAGTGTTACAGTGAGGGGTGTGGGGTATATCAGAGTGTTACAGTGAGTGGTGTGGGGTATATCAGAGTGTTACAGTGATGGGTGTGGGGTATATCAGAGTGTTTCAGTGAGGGGTGTGGGGTATATCAGAGTGTTACAGTGAGGGGTGTGGGGTATATCAGAGTGTTTCAGTGAGGGGTGTGGGGTATATCAGAGTGTTACAGTGAGGGGTGTGGGGTATATCAGAGTGTTACAGTGAGGGGTGTGGGGTATATCAGAGTGTTTCAGTGAGGGGTGTGGGATATATCAGAGTGATACAGTGAGGGGTGTGGGGTATATCAGAGTGTTACAGTGAGGGGTGTGTTATATCAGTGAGTGTTACAGTGAGGGGTGTGGGGTATATCAGAGTGTTACAGTGAGGGGTGTGAGGTATATCAGAGTGTTACAGTGAGAGGTGTGGGGTATATCAGAGTGTGACAGTGAGGGGTGTGGGGTATATCAGACAGTGTTACAGAGAGGGGTGTGGGGTATATCAGAGTGTTACAGTGAGGGGTGTGGGGTATATCAGAGTGTGACAGTGAGGGGTGTGGGGTATATCAGAGTGTTACAGTAAGGGGTGTGGGGTATATCAGAGTGTTACAGTGAGGGGTGTGGGGTATATCAGACAGTGTTACAGTGAGGGGTGTGGGGTATATCAGAGTGTGACAGTGAGGGGTGTGGGGTATATCAGAGTGTTACAGTGAGGGGTGTGGGGTATATCAGAGTGTTACAGTGAGGGGTGTGGGGTATATCAGAGAGTGTTACAGTGAGGGGTGTGGGGTATATCAGAGAGTGTTACAGTGAGGGGTGTGGGGTATATCAGAGAGTGTTACAGTGAGGGGTGTGGGGTATATCAGAGTGTTACAGTGAGGGGTGTGGGGTATATCAGACAGTGTTACAGAGAGGGGTGTGGGGTATATCAGAGTGTTACAGTGAGGGGTGTGGGGTATATCAGAGTGTTACAGTGAGGGGTGTGGGGTATATCAGAGTGTTGCAGTGAGGGGTGTGGGGTATATCAGAGTGTTACAGTGAGGGGTGTGGGGTATATCAGAGTGTTACAGTGAGTGGTGTGGGGGTATATCAGAGAGTGTTACAGTGAGGGGTGTGGTGTATATCAGAGTGTTACAGTGAGGGGTGTGGGGTATATCAGAGTGTTACAGTGAGGGGTGTGGGGTATATCAGAGTGTTACAGTGAGTGGTGTGGGGGTATATCAGAGAGTGTTACAGTGAGGGGTGTGGGGTATATCAGAGAGTGTTACAGTGAGGGGTGTGGGGTATATCAAAGTGTTATAGTGAGGGGTGTGGGGTATATCAGAGAGTGTTACAGTGAGGGGTGTGGGGTATATCAGAGTGTGACAGTGAGGGGTGTGGGGTATATCAGAGAGTGTTACAGTGAGGGGTGTGGGGTATATCAGAGAGTGTTACAGTGAGGGGTGTGGGGTATATCAGAGAGTGTTACAGTGAGGGGTGTGGGGTATATCAGAGTGTTACAGTGAGGGGTGTGGGGTATATCAGAGAGTGTTACAGTGAGGGGTGTGGGATATATCAGAGTGTTACAGTGAGGGGTGTGGGGTATATCAGAGTGTGACAGTGAGGGGTGTGGGGTATATCAGAGTGTTACAGTGAGGGGTGTGGGGTATATCAGAGTGTGACAGTGAGGGGTGTGGGGTATATCAGAGTGTTACAGTGAGGGGTGTGGGGTATATCAGAGAGTGTTACAGTGAGGGGTGTGGGGTATATCAGAGAGTGTTACAGTGAGGGGTGTGGGGTATATCAGAGTGTTACAGTGAGGGGTGTGGGGTATATCAGAGAGTGTTACAGTGAGGGGTGTGGGGTATGTCAGAGAGTGTTACAGTGAGGGGTGTGGGATATATCAGAGAGTGTTACAGTGAGGGGTGTGGGGTATATCAGACAGTGTTACAGTGAGGGGTGTGGGGTATATCAGAGAGTGTTACAGTGAGGGGTGTGGGGTATATCAGAGTGTTACAGTGAGGGGTGTGGGGTATATCAGAGAGTGTTACAGTGAGGGGTGTGGGTTATATCAGAGAGTGTTACAGTGAGGGGTGTGGGGTATATCAGAGTGTTACAGTGAGGGGTGTGGGGTATATCAGAGTGTTACAGTGAGGGGTGTGGGGTATATCAGACAGTGTTACAGTGAGGGGTGTGGGGTATATCAGAGAGTGTTACAGTGAGGGGTGTGGGGTATATCAGAGTGTTACAGTGAGGGGTGTGGGGTATATCAGACAGTGTTACAGTGAGGGGTGTGGGTTATATCAGAGAGTGTTACAGTGAGGGGTGTGGGGTATATCAGAGTGTGACAGTGAGGGGTGTGGGGTATATCAGAGTGTTACAGTGAGGGGTGTGGGGTATATCAGAGAGTATTACAGTGAGGGGTGTGGTTTATATCAGAGAGTGTTACAGTGAGGGGTGTGGGGTATATCAGAGTGTTACATTGAGGGGTGTGGGGTATATCAGAGTGTTACAGTGAGGGGTGTGGGGTATATCAGAGTGTTACAGTGAGGGGTGTGGGGTATATCAGAGTGTTACAGTGAGGGGTGTGGGGTATATCAGAGTGTTACAGTGAGGGGTGTGGGGTATATCAGAGAGTGTTACAGTGAGGGGTGAGGAGTATATCAGAGTGTTACAGTGAGGGGTGTGGGGTATATCGGAGTGTTTCAGTGAGGGGTGTGGGGTATATCAGAGAGTGTTACAGTGAGGGGTGTGGGGTATATCAGAGTGTTTCAGTGAGGGGTGTGGGGTATATCAGAGTGTTCCAGTGAGGGGTGTGGAGTATATCAGAGTGTTTCAGTGAGGGCTGTGGGATATATCAGAGTGTTTCAGTGAAGGGTGTGGAGTATATCAGAGTGTTTCAGTGAGGGCTGTGGGATATATCAGAGTGTTCCAGTGAGCGGTGTGGGGTATATCAGAGTGTTACAGTGAGGGGAGTGGGGTATATCAGAGTATTACAGTGAGGGGTGTGGGCTATATCTGAGTGTTACAGTGAGGGGTGTGGGGTATATCAGAGTGTTACAGTGAGGGGAGTGGGGTATATCAGAGTATTACAGTGAGGGGTGTGGGGTATATCTGAGTGTTACAGTGAGGGGTGTGGGGTATATCAGAGTGTTTCAGTGAGGGGTGTGGGGTATATCAGAGTGTTTACAGTGAGGGGTGTGGGGTATATCAGAGAGTGTTACAGTGAGGGGTGTGGGGTATATCAGAGTGTTTACAGTGAGGGGTGTGGGGTATATCAGAGAGTGTTACAGTGAGGGGTGTGGGGTATATCAGAGTGTTTCAGTGAGGGGTGTGGGGTATATCAGAGTGTTCCAGTGAGGGTTGTGGAGTATATCAGAGTGTTTCAGTGAGGGCTGTGGGATATATCAGAGTGTTCCAGTGAGCGGTGTGGGATATATCAGAGTGTTTCAGTGAGGGGTGTGGGATATATCAGAGTGTTTCAGTGAGGGGTGTGGAGTATATCAGAGTGTTTCAGTGAGGGGTGTGGAGTATATCAGAGTCTTTCAGTGAGGGCTGTGGAGTATATCAGAGTGTTACAGTGAGGGGTGTGGGGTATATCAGAGTGTTTCAGTGAGGGGTGTGGGGTATATCAGAGTGTTCCAGTGAGGGGTGTGGGATATATCAGAGTGTTTCAGTGAGGGGTGTGGAGTATATCAGAGTGTTTCAGTGAGGGGTGTGGAGTATATCAGAGTGTTTCAGTGAGGGCTGTGGAGTATATCAGAGTGTTACAGTGAGGGGTGTGGGGTATATCAGAGTGTTACAGTGAGGGGTGTGGGGTATATCAGAGTGTTCCAGTGAGCGGTGTGGGGTATATCAGAGTATTACAGTGAGGGGTGTGGGGTATAT
Source organism: Heterodontus francisci (assembly GCF_036365525.1). Classification (NCBI taxonomy): domain Eukaryota; kingdom Metazoa; phylum Chordata; class Chondrichthyes; order Heterodontiformes; family Heterodontidae; genus Heterodontus; species Heterodontus francisci. The sequence continues at coordinate 66,559 of NW_027141233.1, forward strand.
CAGAGTGTTCCAGTGAGCGGTGTGGGAAATATCAGAGTGTTACAGTGAGGGGTGTGGGGTATATCTGAGTGTTACAGTGAGGGGTGTCGGGTATATCAGAGTGTTACAGTGAGGGGTGTGGGGTATATCAGAGTGTTACAGTGTGGGGTGTGGGATATATCAGAGTGTTCCAGTGAGCGGTGTGGGATATATCAGAGTGTTACAGTGAGGGGTGTGGGGTATATCAGAGTATTACAGTGAGGGGTGTGGGGTATATCTGAGTGTTACAGTGAGGGGTGTGGGGTATATCAGAGTGTTACAGTGAGGGGTGTGGGGTATATCAGAGTGTTCCAGTGAGCGGTGTGGGATATATCAGAGTGTTACAGTGAGGGGTGTGGGGTATATCAGAGTGTTTCAGGGAGGGGTGTGGGATATATCAGAGTGTTCCAGTGAGCGGTGTGGGATATATCAGAGTGTTACAGTGAGGGGCGTGGGGTATATCTGAGTGTTACAGTGAGGGGTGTGGGGTATATCAGAGTGTTACAGTGAGGGGTGTGGGGTATATCAGAGTGTTACAGTGAGGGGTGTGGGGTATATCAGAGAGTGTTACAGTGAGGGGTGTGGAGTATATCAGAGTGTTTCAGTGAGGGGTGTGGGATATATCAGAGTGTTCCAGTGAGCGGTGTGGGATATATCAGAGTGTTACAGTGAGGGGTGTGGGGTATATCAGAGTGTTTCAGTGAGGGGTGTGGGATATATCAGAGTGTTTCAGTGAGGGGTGTGGAGTATATCAGAGTGTTTCAGTGAGGGGTGTGGAGTATATCAGAGTGTTACAGTGAGGGGTGTGGGGTATATCAGAGTGTTCCAGTGAGCGGTGTGGGGTATATCAGAGTATTACAGTGAGGGGTGTGGGGTATATCAGAGTGTTACAGTGAGGGGTGTGGGGTATATCAGAGTGTTCCAGTGAGGGGTGTGGGGTATATCAGAGTGTTTCAGTGAGGGGTGTGGGATATATCAGAGTGTTTCAGTGAGGGGTGTGGGGTTTATCAGAGTGTTTCAGTGAGGGGTGTGGGATATATCAGAGTGTTTCAGTGAGGGGTGTGGAGTATATCAGAGTGTTTCAGTGAGGGGTGTGGGGTATATCAGAGTGTTTCAGTGAGGGGTGTGGGATATATCAGAGTGTTTCAGTGAGGGGTGTGGAGTAGATCAGAGTGTTTCAGTGAGGGGTGTGGAGTATATCAGAGTGTTACAGTGAGGGGTGTGGGGTATATCAGAGTGTTTCAGTGAGGGGTGTGGGGTATATCAGAGTGTTTCAGTGAGGGGTGTGGAGTATATCAGAGTGTTTCAGTGAGGGGTGTGGAGTATATCAGATTGTTTCAGTGAGGGGTGTGGGGTATATCAGAGTGTTACAGTGAGGGGTGTGGGGTATATCAGAGTATCACAGTGAGGGGTGTGGAGTATATCAGAGTGTTTCAGTGAGGGGTGTGGGGTATATCAAAGTATTACAGTGAGGGGTGTGGAGTATATCAGAGTGTTTCAGTGAGGGGTGTGGGGTATATCAGAGTATTACAGTGAGGGGTGTGGAGTATATCAGAGTGTTTCAGTGAGGGGTGTGGGGTATATCAGAGTGTTTCAGTGAGGGGTGTGGGGTATATCAGAGTGTTACAGTGAGGGGGTGGGGTAAATCAGAGTGTTTCAGTGAGGGGTGTGGAGTATATCAGAGTGTTTCAGTGAGGGGTGTGGGGTATATCAGAATGTTTCAGTGAGGGGTGTGGGGTATATCAGAGTGTTTGCAGTGAGGGGTGTGGGGTATATCAGACAGTGTTACAGTGAGGGGTGTGGGGTATATCAGAGTGTTACAGTGAGGGGTGTGGAGTATATCAGTGTGTTTCAGTGAGGGGTGTGGGGTATATCAGAGTGTTACAGTGAGGGGTGTGGAGTATATCAGAGAGTTACAGTAAGGGGTGTGGGGTATATCAGAGTGTTACAGTGAGGGGTGTGGGGTATATCAGAGTGTTACAGTGAGGGGTGTGGGGTATATCAGAGTGTTCCAGTGAGCGGTGTGGGGAATATCAGTGTGTTACAGTGAGGGGTGTGGGGTATATCAGAGTGTTACAGTGAGGGGTGTGGGATATATCAGAGTGTTTCAGTGATGGGTGTGGAGTATATCAGAGTGTTACAGTGAGGGGTGTGGGGTATATCAGAGTGTTACAGTGAGAGGTGTGGGGTAGATCAGAGTGTTTCAGTGAGGGGAGTGGGGTATATCAGAGTGTTACAGTGAGGGGTGTGGAGTATATCAGAGTGTTACAGTGAGGGGTGTGGGGTATATCAGAGTGTGACAGTGAGGGGTGTGGGGTATATCAGACAGTGTTACAGTGAGGGGTGTGGGTTATATCAGAGAGTGTTACAGTGAGGGGTGTGGGGTATATCAGAGTGTTACAGTGAGGGGTGTGGGGTATATCAGACAGTGTTACAGTGAGGGGTGTGGGTTATATCAGAGAGTGTTACAGTGAGGGGTGTGGGGTATATCAGAGTGTTACAGTGAGGGGTGTGGGGTATATCAGAGTGTTACAGTGAGGGGTGTGGGGTATATCAGAGAGTGTTACAGTGAGGGGTGTGGGTTATATCAGAGAGTGTTACAGTGATGGGTGTGGGGTATATCAGAGTGTTACAGTGAGGGGTGTGGGGTATATCAGAGTGTTACAGTGAGGGGTGTGGGGTATATCAGAGTGTTACAGTGAGGGGTGTGGGGTATATCAGAGTGTTACAGTGAGGGGTGTGGGGTATATCAGAGTGTTTACTGTGAGGGGTGTGGGATATATCAGAGAGTGTTTACAGTGAGGGGTGAGGGGTATATCAGAGAGTGTTACAGTGAGGGGTGTGGGGTATATCAGAGAGTGTTACAGTGAGGGGTGTGGGGTATATCAGAGTGTTACAGTGAGGGGTGTGGGATATATCAGAGAGTTACAGTGAGGGGTGTGGGGTATATCAGAGTGTTTACAGTGAGGGGTGTGGGGTCTATCAGAGTGTTGCAGTGAGGGGTGTGGGGAATACCAGAGTGTTACAGTGAGGGGTGTGGGGTATATCAGAGTGTTACAGTGAGGGGTGTGGTGTATATCAGAGTGTTACAGTGAGGGGTGTGGGGTATATCAGAGAGTGTTACAGTGAGGGGTGTGGGGAATACCAGAGTGTTACAGTGAGGGGTGTGGGGTATATCAGAGTGTTACAGTGAGGGGTGTGGGGTATATCAGAGAGTGTTACAGTGAGGGGTGAGGAGTAAATCAGAGTGTTACAGTGAGGGGTGTGGGGTATATCAGAGTGTTACAGTGAGGGGTGTGGGGTATATCAGAGAGTGTTACAGTGAGGGGTGAGGAGTATATCAGAGTGTTACAGTGAGGGGTGTGGGCTATATCGGAGTGTTTCAGTGAGGGGTGTGGGGTATATCAGAGAGTGTTACAGTGAGGGGTGTGGGGTATATCAGAGTGTTTCAGTGAGGGGTGTGGGGTATATCAGAGTGTTCCAGTGAGGGGTGTGGAGTATATCAGAGTGTTTCAGTGAGGGGTGTGGGATATATCAGAGTGTTTCAGTGAGGGGTGTGGAGTATATCAGAGTGTTTCAGTGAGGGCTGTGGGATATATCAGAGTGTTCCAGTGAGCGGTGTGGGGTATATCAGAGTGTTACAGTGAGGGGAGTGGGGTATATCAGAGTATTACAGTGAGGGGTGTGGGGTATATCTGAGTGTTACAGTGAGGGGTGTGGGGTATATCAGAGTGTTACAGTGAGGGGAGTGGGGTATATCAGAGTATTACAGTGAGGGGTGTGGGGTATATCTGAGTGTTACAGTGAGGGGTGTGGGGTATATCAGAGTGTTACAGTGAGGGGTGTGGGGTATATCAGAGTGTTACAGTGAGGGGTGGGGTATATCAGAGACTGTTACAGTGAGGGGTGAGGAGTATATCAGAGTGTTACAGTGAGGGGTGTGGGGTATATCAGAGTGTTTCAGTGAGGGGTGTGGGGTATATCAGAGAGTGTTACAGTGAGGGGTGTGGGGTATATCAGAGTGTTTCAGTGAGGGGTGTGGGGTATATCAGAGTGTTCCAGTGAGGGGTGTGGAGTATATCAGAGTGTTTCAGTGAGGGCTGTGGGATATATCAGAGTGTTTCAGTGAGGGGTGTGGAGTATATCAGAGTGTTTCAGTGAGGGGTGTGGAGTATATCAGAGTGTTTCAGTGAGGGCTGTGGAGTATATCAGAGTGTTACAGTGAGGGGTGTGGGGTATATCAGAGTGTTTCAGTGAGGGGTGTGGGGTATATCAGAGTGTTCCAGTGAGGGGTGTGGGATATATCAGAGTGTTTCAGTGAGGGGTGTGGAGTATATCAGAGTGTTTCAGTGAGGGGTGTGGAGTATATCAGAGTGTTTCAGTGAGGGCTGTGGAGTATATCAGAGTGTTACAGTGAGGGGTGTGGGGTATATCAGAGTGTTACAGTGAGGGGTGTGGGGTATATCAGAGTGTTCCAGTGAGCGGTGTGGGGTATATCAGAGTATTACAGTGAGGGGTGTGGGGTATATCAGAGTGTTCCAGTGAGCGTTGTGGGAAATATCAGAGTGTTACAGTGAGGGGTGTGGGGTATATCTGAGTGTTACAGTGAGGGGTGTCGGGTATATCAGAGTGTTACAGTGAGGGGTGTGGGGTATATCAGAGTGTTACAGTGTGGGGTGTGGGATATATCAGAGTGTTCCAGTGAGCGGTGTGGGATATATCAGAGTGTTACAGTGAGGGGTGTGGGGTATATCAGAGTATTACAGTGAGGGGTGTGGGGTATATCTGAGTGTTACAGTGAGGGGTGTGGGGTATATCAGAGTGTTACAGTGAGGGGTGTGGGGTATATCAGAGTGTTACAGTGAGGGGTGTGGGGTATATCAGAGTGTTTCAGTGAGGGGTGTGGGATATATCAGAGTGTTACAGTGAGGGGTGTGGGGTATATCAGAGTGTTTCAGTGAGGGGTGTGGGATATATCAGAGTGTTCCAGTGAGCGGTGTGGGATATATCAGAGTGTTACAGTGAGGGGTGTGGGGTATATCAGAGTGTTTCAGTGAGGGGTGTGGGATATATCAGAGTGTTCCAGTGAGCGGTGTGGGATATATCAGAGTGTTACAGTGAGGGGCGTGGGGTATATCTGAGTGTTACAGTGAGGGGTGTGGGGTATATCAGAGTGTTACAGTGAGGGGTGTGGGGTATATCAGAGTGTTACAGTGAGGGGTGTGGGGTATATCAGAGAGTGTTACAGTGAGGGGTGTGGAGTATATCAGAGTGTTTCAGTGAGGGGTGTGGGATATATCAGAGTGTTCCAGTGAGCGGTGTGGGATATATCAGAGTGTTACAGTGAGGGGTGTGGGGTATATCAGAGTGTTTCAGTGAGGGGTGTGGGATATATCAGAGTGTTTCAGTGAGGGGTGTGGAGTATATCAGAGTGTTTCAGTGAGGGGTGTGGAGTATATCAGAGTGTTACAGTGAGGGGTGTGGGGTATATCAGAGTGTTCCAGTGAGCGGTGTGGGGTATATCAGAGTATTACAGTGAGGGGTGTGGGGTATATCAGAGTGTTACAGTGAGGGGTGTGGGGTATATCAGAGTGTTCCAGTGAGGGGTGTGGGGTATATCAGAGTGTTTCAGTGAGGGGTGTGGGATATATCAGAGTGTTCCAGTGAGGGGTGTGGGGTATATCAGAGTGTTACAGTGAGGGGTGTGGAGTATATCAGAGTGTTTCAGTGAGGGGTGTGGGGTATATCAGAGTGTTTCAGTGAGGGGTGTGGGATATATCAGAGTGTTTCAGTGAGGGGTGTGGAGTATATCAGAGTGTTCCAGTGAGGGGTGTGGGGTATATCAGAGTGTTACAGTGAGGGGTGTGGGGTATATCAGAGTGTTTCAGTGAGGGGTGTGGAGTATATCAGAGTGTTACAGTGAGGGGTGTGGAGTATATCAGAGAGTGTTACAGTGAGGGGTGTGGGGTATATCAGAGAGTGTTACAGTGAGGGGTGTGGGGTATATCAGAGTGTTACAGTGAGGGGTGTGGGGTATATCAGAGTGTTTCAGTGAGGGGTGTGGGGTATATCAGAGTGTTACAGTGAGGGGTGTGGGGTATATCAGAGTGTTTCAGTGAGGGGTGTGGAGTATATCAGAGTGTTACAGTGAGGGGTGTGGGGTATATCAGAGTGTTACAGTGAGGGGTGTGGGGTATATCAGAGTGTTTCAGTGAGGGGTGTGGAGTATATCAGAGTGTTACAGTGAGGGGTGTGGGGTATATCAGAGTGTTACAGTGAGGGGTGTGGAGTATATCAGAGTGTTACAGTGAGGGGTGTGGAGTATATCAGAGTGTTACAGTGAGGGGTGTGGGGTATATCAGAGTGTTACAGTGAGGGGTGTGGAGTATATCAGAGTGTTTCAGTGAGGGGTGTGGGGTATATCAAAGTATTACAGTGAGGGGTGTGGAGTATATCAGAGTGTTTCAGTGAGGGGTGTGGGGTATATCAGAGTGTTTCAGTGAGGGGTGTGGAGTATATCAGATTGTTTCAGTGAGGGGTGTGGGGTATATCAGAGTATTACAGTGAGGGGTGTGGAGTATATCAGAGTGTTTCAGTGAGGGGTGTGGGGTATATCAGAGTGTTTCAGTGAGGGGTGTGGGGTATATCAGAGTGTTGCAGTGAGGGGGTGGGGTATATCAGAGTGTTTCAGTGAGGGGTGTGGGGTATATCAGATTGTTTCAGTGAGGGGTGTGGGGTATATCAGAGTGTTACAGTGAGGGGGTGGGGTAAATCAGAGTGTTTCAGTGAGGGGTGTGGAGTATATCAGAGTGTTTCAGTGAGGGGTGTGGGGTATATCAGAGTGTTACAGTGACGGGTGTGGGGTATATCAGAGTGTTACAGTGAGGGGTGTGGAGTATATCAGAGTGTTTCAGTGAGGGGTGTGGGGTATATCAGAGTGTTACAGTGAGGGGTGTGGGGTATATCAGTGTGTTTCAGTGAGGGGTGTGGGGTATATCAGAGTGTTTCAGTGAGGGGTGTGGGGTATATCAGATTGTTTCAGTGAGGGGTGTGGGGTATATCAGAGTGTTACAGTGAGGGGTGTGGGGTATATCAGTGTGTTTCAGTGAGGGGTGTGGGGTATATCAGAGTGTTTCAGTGAGGGGTGTGGGGTATATCAGATTGTTTCAGTGAGGGGTGTGGGGTATATCAGAGTATTACAGTGAGGGGTGTGGGGTATATCAGAGTATTACAGTGAGGGGTGTGGAGTATATCAGAGTGTTTCAGTGAGGGGTGTGGGGTATATCAGAGTGTTTCAGTGAGGGGTGTGGGGTATATCAGAGTGTTTCAGTGAGGGGTGTGGGGTATATCAGAGTGTTACAGTGAGGGGGTGGGGTAAATCAGAGTGTTTCAGTGAGGGGTGTGGAGTATATCAGAGTGTTTCAGTGAGGGGTGTGGGGTATATCAGAGTGTTACAGTGAGGGGTGTGGGGTATATCAGTGTGTTTCAGTGAGGGGTGTGGGGTATATCAGAGTGTTTCAGTGAGGGGTGTGGGGTATATCAGATTGTTTCAGTGAGGGGTGTGGGGTATATCAGAGTGTTACAGTGAGGGGTGTGGGGTATATAAGAGTGTTCCAGTGAGCGGTGTGGGGAATATCAGTGTGTTACAGTGAGGGGTGTGGGGTATATCAGAGTGTTACAGTGAGGGGTGTGGGGTATATCAGAGTGTTACAGTGAGGGGTGTGGGGTATATAAGAGTGTTCCAGTGAGCGGTGTGGGGAATATCAGTGTGTTACAGTGAGGGGTGTGGGGTATATCAGAGTGTTACAGTGAGGGGTGTGGGATATATCAGAGTGTTGCAGTGAGGGGTGTGGGATATATCAGAGTGTTACAGTGAGGGGTGTGGGGTATATCAGAGTGTTACAGTGAGGGGTGTGGGATATATCAGAGTGTTTCAGTGAGGGGTGTGGAGTATATCAGAGTGTTACAGTGAGGGGTGTGGGGTATATCAGAGTGTTACAGTGAGAGGTGTGGGGTAGATCAGAGTGTTTCAGTGAGGGGAGTGGGGTATATCAGAGTGTTACAGTGAGGGGTGTGGAGTATATCAGATTGTTACAGTGAGGGGTGTGGGGTATATCAGAGTGTGACAGTGAGGGGTGTGGGGTATATCAGAGTGTTCCAGTGAGCGGTGTGGGGTATATCAGAGTGTTAGAGTGAGGGGTGTGGGGTATATCAGAGTGTTACAGTGAGCGGTGTGGGGTACATCAGTGTGTTACAGTGAGGGGTGTGGGATATATCAGAGTGTTACTGTGAGGGGTGTGGGGTATATCAGAGAGTGTTACAGTGAGGGGTGTGGGGTATATCAGAGTGTTACAGTGAGGGGTGTGGGGTATATCAGAGTGTTACAGTGTGGGGTGTGGGATATATCAGAGTGTTCCAGTGAGCGGTGTGGGATATATCAGAGTGTTACTGTGAGGGGTGTGGGGTATATCAGAGAGTGTTACAGTGAGGGGTGTGGGGTATATCAGAGTGTTACAGTGAGGGGTGTGGGGTATATCTGAGTGTTACAGTGAGGGGTGTGGGGTATATCAGAGTGTTACAGTGAGGGGTGTGGGGTATATCAGAGTGTTACAGTGTGGGGTGTGGGATATATCAGAGTGTTCCAGTGAGCGGTGTGGGATATATCAGAGTGTTACAGTGAGGGGTGTGGGGTATATCAGAGTATTACAGTGAGGGGTGTGGGGTATATCTGAGTGTTACAGTGAGGGGTGTGGGGTATATCAGAGTGTTACAGTGAGGGGTGTGGGGTATATCAGAGTGTTACAGTGAGGGGTGTGGGGTATATCAGAGTGTTTCAGTGAGGGGTGTGGGATATATCAGAGTGTTACAGTGAGGGGTGTGGGGTATATCAGAGTGTTTCAGTGAGGGGTGTGGGATATATCAGAGTGTTCCAGTGAGCGGTGTGGGATATATCAGAGTGTTACAGTGAGGGGTGTGGGGTATATCAGAGTGTTTCAGTGAGGGGTGTGGGATATATCAGAGTGTTCCAGTGAGCGGTGTGGGATATATCAGAGTGTTACAGTGAGGGGCGTGGGGTATATCTGAGTGTTACAGTGAGGGGTGTGGGGTATATCAGAGTGTTACAGTGAGGGGTGTGGGGTATATCAGAGTGTTACAGTGAGGGGTGTGGGGTATATCAGAGAGTGTTACAGTGAGGGGTGTGGAGTATATCAGAGTGTTTCAGTGAGGGGTGTGGGATATATCAGAGTGTTCCAGTGAGCGGTGTGGGATATATCAGAGTGTTACAGTGAGGGGTGTGGGGTATATCAGAGTGTTTCAGTGAGGGGTGTGGGATATATCAGAGTGTTTCAGTGAGGGGTGTGGAGTATATCAGAGTGTTTCAGTGAGGGGTGTGGAGTATATCAGAGTGTTACAGTGAGGGGTGTGGGGTATATCAGAGTGTTCCAGTGAGCGGTGTGGGGTATATCAGAGTATTACAGTGAGGGGTGTGGGGTATATCAGAGTGTTACAGTGAGGGGTGTGGGGTATATCAGAGTGTTCCAGTGAGGGGTGTGGGGTATATCAGAGTGTTTCAGTGAGGGGTGTGGGATATATCAGAGTGTTCCAGTGAGGGGTGTGGGGTATATCAGAGTGTTACAGTGAGGGGTGTGGAGTATATCAGAGTGTTTCAGTGAGGGGTGTGGGGTATATCAGAGTGTTTCAGTGAGGGGTGTGGGATATATCAGAGTGTTTCAGTGAGGGGTGTGGAGTATATCAGAGTGTTCCAGTGAGGGGTGTGGGGTATATCAGTGTGTTACAGTGAGGGGTGTGGGGTATATCAGAGTGTTTCAGTGAGGGGTGTGGAGTATATCAGAGTGTTACAGTGAGGGGTGTGGAGTATATCAGAGAGTGTTACAGTGAGGGGTGTGGGGTATATCAGAGAGTGTTACAGTGAGGGGTGTGGGGTATATCAGAGTGTTACAGTGAGGGGTGTGGGGTATATCAGAGTGTTACAGTGAGGGGTGTGGGGTATATCAGAGTGTTACAGTGAGGGGTGTGGGGTATATCAGAGTGTTTCAGTGAGGGGTGTGGAGTATATCAGAGTGTTACAGTGAGGGGTGTGGGGTATATCAGAGTGTTACAGTGAGGGGTGTGGGGTATATCAGAGTGTTTCAGTGAGGGGTGTGGAGTATATCAGAGTGTTACAGTGAGGGGTGTGGGGTATATCAGAGTGTTACAGTGAGGGGTGTGGAGTATATCAGAGTGTTACAGTGAGGGGTGTGGAGTATATCAGAGTGTTACAGTGAGGGGTGTGGAGTATATCAGAGTGTTACAGTGAGGGGTGTGGGGTATATCAGAGTGTTACAGTGAGGGGTGTGGAGTATATCAGAGTGTTTCAGTGAGGGGTGTGGGGTATATCAAAGTATTACAGTGAGGGGTGTGGAGTATATCAGAGTGTTTCAGTGAGGGGTGTGGGGTATATCAGAGTGTTTCAGTGAGGGGTGTGGAGTATATCAGATTGTTTCAGTGAGGGGTGTGGGGTATATCAGAGTATTACAGTGAGGGGTGTGGAGTATATCAGAGTGTTTCAGTGAGGGGTGTGGGGTATATCAGAGTGTTTCAGTGAGGGGTGTGGGGTATATCAGAGTGTTACAGTGAGGGGGTGGGGTATATCAGAGTGTTTCAGTGAGGGGTGTGGGGTATATCAGATTGTTTCAGTGAGGGGTGTGGGGTATATCAGAGTGTTACAGTGAGGGGGTGGGGTAAATCAGAGTGTTTCAGTGAGGGGTGTGGAGTATATCAGAGTGTTTCAGTGAGGGGTGTGGGGTATATCAGAGTGTTACAATGAGGGGTGTGGGGTATATCAGAGTGTTACAGTGAGGGGTGTGGAGTATATCAGAGTGTTTCAGTGAGGGGTGTGGGGTATATCAGAGTGTTACAGTGAGGGGTGTGGGGTATATCAGTGTGTTTCAGTGAGGGGTGTGGGGTATATCAGAGTGTTTCAGTGAGGGGTGTGGGGTATATCAGATTGTTTCAGTGAGGGGTGTGGGGTATATCAGAGTGTTACAGTGAGGGGTGTGGGGTATATCAGTGTGTTTCAGTGAGGGGTGTGGGGTATATCAGAGTGTTTCAGTGAGGGGTGTGGGGTATATCAGATTGTTTCAGTGAGGGGTGTGGGGTATATCAGAGTATTACAGTGAGGGGTGTGGGGTATATCAGAGTATTACAGTGAGGGGTGTGGAGTATATCAGAGTGTTTCAGTGAGGGGTGTGGGGTATATCAGAGTGTTTCAGTGAGGGGTGTGGGGTATATCAGAGTGTTTCAGTGAGGGGTGTGGGGTATATCAGAGTGTTACAGTGAGGGGGTGGGGTAAATCAGAGTGTTTCAGTGAGGGGTGTGGAGTATATCAGAGTGTTTCAGTGAGGGGTGTGGGGTATATCAGAGTGTTACAGTGAGGGGTGTGGGGTATATCAGTGTGTTTCAGTGAGGGGTGTGGGGTATATCAGAGTGTTTCAGTGAGGGGTGTGGGGTATATCAGATTGTTTCAGTGAGGGGTGTGGGGTATATCAGAGTGTTACAGTGAGGGGTGTGGGGTATATAAGAGTGTTCCAGTGAGCGGTGTGGGGAATATCAGTGTGTTACAGTGAGGGGTGTGGGGTATATCAGAGTGTTACAGTGAGGGGTGTGGGGTATATCAGAGTGTTACAGTGAGGGGTGTGGGGTATATAAGAGTGTTCCAGTGAGCGGTGTGGGGAATATCAGTGTGTTACAGTGAGGGGTGTGGGGTATATCAGAGTGTTACAGTGAGGGGTGTGGGATATATCAGAGTGATGCAGTGAGGGGTGTGGGATATATCAGAGTGTTACAGTGAGGGGTGTGGGGTATATCAGAGTGTTACAGTGAGGGGTGTGGGATATATCAGAGTGTTTCAGTGAGGGGTGTGGAGTATATCAGAGTGTTACAGTGAGGGGTGTGGGGTATATCAGAGTGTTACAGTGAGAGGTGTGGGGTAGATCAGAGTGTTTCAGTGAGGGGAGTGGGGTATATCAGAGTGTTACAGTGAGGGGTGTGGAGTATATCAGATTGTTACAGTGAGGGGTGTGGGGTATATCAGAGTGTGACAGTGAGGGGTGTGGGGTATATCAGAGTGTTCCAGTGAGCGGTGTGGGGTATATCAGAGTGTTAGAGTGAGGGGTGTGGGGTATATCAGAGTGTTACAGTGAGCGGTGTGGGGTACATCAGTGTGTTACAGTGAGGGGTGTGGGATATAGCAGAGTGTTACTGTGAGGGGTGTGGGGTATATCAGAGATTGTTACAGTGAGGGGTGTGGGGTATATCAGAGTGTTACAGTGAGGGGTGTGGGGTATATCAGAGTGTTACAGTGTGGGGTGTGGGATATATCAGAGTGTTCCAGTGAGCGGTGTGGGATATATCAGAGTGTTACTGTGAGGGGTGTGGGGTATATCAGAGAGTGTTACAGTGAGGGGTGTGGGGTATATCAGAGTGTTACAGTGAGGGGTGTGGGGTATATCAGAGTGTTTACAGTGAGGGGTTTGGGGTATATCAGAGTGTTACAGTGAGGGGTGTGGGGTATATCAGTGTGTTACAGTGAGGGATGTGGGGTATATCAGAGTGTTACAGTGAGGGGTGTGGGTTATATCAGAGAGCGTTTACAGTGATTGGTGTGGGGTATATCAGTGTGTTACAGTGAGGGGTGTGGGGTATATCAGAGTGTGTTACAGTGAGGGGTGTGGGGTATATCAGAGAGTGTTACAGTGAGGGGTGTGGGGTATATCAGAGTGTTTACAGTGAGGGGTGTGGGGTATATCAGAGAGTGTTACAGTGAGGGGTGTGGGGTATATCAGAGTGTTATAGTGAGGGGTGTGGGGTATATCAGAGTGTTTACAGTGAGGGGTGTGGGATATATCAGAGTGTTACAGTGAGTGGTGTGGGGTATATCAGTGTGTTACAGTGAGGGGTGTGGGGTATATCAGAGTGTTACAGTGAGGGGTGTGGGGTATATCAGTGTGTTACAGTGAGGGGTGTGGGGTATATCAGTGTGTTACAGTGAGGGGTGTGGGGTATATCAGAGTGTTACAGTGAGGGGTGTGGGGTATATCAGTGTGTTACAGTGAGGGGTGTGGGGTATATCAGAGTGTTTACAGTGAGGGGTGTGGGGTATATCAGAGAGTTATAGTGAGTGGTGTGGGGTATATCAGAGAGTTACAGTGAGGGGTGTGGGGTATATCAGAGTGTTTACAGTGAAGGGTGTGGGGTATATCAGAGTGTTACAGTGAGGGGTGTGGGGTATATCAGAGTGTTTACAGTGAGGGGTGTGGGGTATATCAGAGTGTTTACAGTGAGGGGTGTGGGGTATATCAGAGTGTTATAGTGAGGGGTGTGGGGTATATCAGAGAGTTACAGTGAGTGGTGTGGGGTATATCAGAGTGTTTACAGTGAGGGGTGTGGGGTATATCAGAGTGTTTACAGTGAGGGGTGTGGGGTATATCAGAGTGTTATAGTGAGGGGTGTGGGGTATATCAGAGAGTTACAGTGAGTGGTGTGGGGTATATCAGAGTGTTATAGTGAGGGGGGTGGGGTATATCAGAGAGTTACAGTGAGTGGTGTGGGGTATATCAGAGTGTTACAGTGAGGGTTGTGGGGTATATCAGAGTGTTACAGTGAGGGGTGTGGGGTATAACAGAGTGTTACAGTCAGGGGTGTGGGGTATATCAGAGTGTTATAGTGAGGGGTGTGGGGTATATCAGAGTGTTTACAGTGAGGGGTGTGGGGTATATCAGAGTGTTACAGTGAGGGGTGTGGGGTATATCAGAGTGTTACAGTGAGGGGTGTGGGGTATATCAGAGTGTTTACAGTGAGGGGTGTGGGGTATATCAGAGTGTTATAGTGAGGGGTGTGGGGTATATCAGAGTGTTTACAGTGAGGGGTGTGGGGTATATCAGAGTGTTATAGTGAGGGGTGTGGGGTATATCAGAGTGTTTACAGTGAGGGGTGTGGGGTATATCAGAGTGTTACAGTGAGGGGTGTGGGGTATATCAGAGTGTTATAGTGAGGGGTGTGGGGTATATCAGAGTGTTTACAGTGAGGGGTGTGGGGTATATCAGAGTGTTATAGTGAGGGGTGTGGGGTATATCAGAGTGTTTACAGTGAGGGGTGTGGGGTATATCAGAGTGTTATAGTGAGGGGTGTGGGGTATATCAGATTGTTTACAGTGAGGGGTGTGGGGTATATCAGAGTGTTATAGTGAGGGGTGTGGGGTATATCAGAGTGTTATAGTGAGGGGTGTGGGGTATATCAGATTGTTTACAGTGAGGGGTGTGGGGTATATCAGAGTGTTTACAGTCAGGGGTGTGGGGTATATCAGAGTGTTACAGTGAGGGGTGTGGGGTATATCAGAGTGTTTACAGTAAGGGGTGTGGGGTATATCAGAGTGTTACAGTGAGGGGTGTGGGGTAGATCAGAGTATTACATGTGAGGGGTGTGGGGTATATCAGAGTGTTTACAGTGAGGGGTGTGGGGTATATCAGAGTGTTACAGTGAGGGGTGTGGGGTATATCAGAGTGTTTACAGTGAGGGGTGTGGGGTATATCAGAGTGTTACAGTGAGGGGTGTGGGGTATATCAGAGTGTTACAGTGAGGGGCGTGGGGTATATCAGAGTGTTACAGTGAGGGGTGTGGGGTATATCAGAGTGTTACAGTGAGTGGTGTGGGGTATATCAGAGTGTTACAGTGAGGGGTGTGAGTATATCAGAGTGTTACAGTGATGGGTGTGGGGTATATCCGAGAGTGTTACAGTGAGGGGTGTGGGGTATATCAGAGTGTTACAGTGAGGGGTGTGGGGTATATCAGTGTGTTACTGTGAGGGGTGTGGGGTATATCAGAGTGTTACAGTGAGGGGTGTGGGGTATATCAGTGTGTTACTGTGAGGGGTGTGGGGTATATCAGAGTGTTACAGTGAGGGGTGTGGGGTATATCAGAGTGTTACAGTGAGGGGTGTGGGGTATATCAGAGTGTGACAGTGAGGGGTGTGGAGTATATCAGAGTGTTACAGTGAGGGGTGTGGGGTATATCAGAGTGTTACAGTGAGTGGTGTGGGGTATATCAGTGTGTTACTGTGAGGGGTGTGGGGTATATCAGAGTGTTACAGTGAGGGGTGTGGGGTATATCAGTGTGTTACTGTGAGGGGTGTGGGGTATATCAGAGTGTTACAGTGAGGGGTGTGGGGTATATCAGAGTGTTACAGTGAGAGGTGTGGGGTATATCAGAGTGTGACAGTGAGGGGTGTGGAGTATATCAGAGTGTTACAGTGAAGGGTGTGGGGTATATCAGAGTGTTACAGTGAGGGGTGTGGGGTATATCAGAGTGTTACAGTGAGGGGTGTGGGGTATATCAGAGTGTTACAGTGAGGGGTGTGGGGTATATCTGTGTGTTACTGTGAGGGGTGTGGGGTATATCAGAGTGTTACAGTGAGGGGTGTGGGGTATATCAGTGTGTTACTGTGAGGGGTGTGGGGTATATCAGAGTGTTACAGTGAGGGGTGTGGGGTATATCAGAGTGTTACAGTGAGTGGTGTGGGGTATATCAGAGTCTTACAGTGATAGGTGTGGGGTATATCAGAGTGTGACAGTGAGGGGTGTGGAGTATATCAGAGTGTTACAGTGAGGGGTGTGGCGTATATCAGAGTGTTACAGTGAGGGGTGTGGGGTATATCAGAGTGTTACAGTGAGGGGTGTGGGGTATATCAGTGTGTTACTGTGAGGGGTGTGGGGTATATCAGAGTGTTACAGTGAGGGGTGTGGGGTATATCAGAGTGTTACAGTGAGGGGTGTGGGGTATATCAGTGTGTTACTGTGAGGGGTGTGGGGTATATCAGAGTGTTACAGTGAGGGGTGTGGGGTATATCAGTGTGTTACAGTGAGGGGTGTGGGGTATATCAGAGTGTTACAGTGAGGGGTGTGGGGTATATCAGAGTGTTACAGTGAGGGGTGTGGGGTATATCAGTGTGTTACAGTGAGGGGTGTGGGGTATATCAGAGTGTTACAGTGATGGGTGTGGGGTATATCAGAGTGTTACAATGAGGGGTGTGGGGTATATCAGTGTGTTACAGTGAGGGGTGTGGGGTATATCAGAGTGTTACAGTGAGGGGTGTGGGGTATATCAGAGTGTTACAGTGAGGGGTGTGGGGTATATCAGAGTGTTACAGTGAGGTGTGTGGGGTATATCAGAGTGTTACAGTGAGGGGAGTGGGGTATATCAGAGTGTTACAGTGAGGGGTGTGGGGTATATCAATGTGTTACAGTGAGGGGTGTGGGGTATATCAGAGTGTTACAGTGAGGGGTGTGGGGTATATCAGAGTGTTACAGTGAGGGGTGTAGGGTATATCAATGTGTTACAGTGAGGGGTGTGGGGTATATCAGAGTGTTACAGTGAGGGGTGTGGGGTATATCAGAGTGTTACAGTGAGGGGTGTGGGGTATATCAGAGTGTTACAGTGAGGGGTGTGGGGTATATCAGAGTGTTTCAGTGAGGGGTGTGGGGTATATCAATGTGTTACAGTGAGGGGTGTGGGGTATATCAGAGTGTTACAGTGAGGGGTGTGGGGTATATCAGAGTGTTACAGTGAGGGGTGTGGGGTATATCAGAGTGTTACAGTGAGGGGTGTGGGGTATATCAGACAGTGTTACAGTGAGGGGTGTGGGGTATATCAGACAGTGTTACAGTGAGGGGTGTGGGGTATATCAGAGTGTTACAGTGAGGGGTGTGGGGTATATCAGAGAGTGTTACAGTGAGGGGTGTGGGTATATCAGAGTGTTACAGTGAGGGGTGTGGGGTATATCAGAGTGTTACAGTGAGTGGTGTGGGGTATATCAGAGTGTTACAGTGATGGGTGTGGGGTATATCAGAGTGTTTCAGTGAGGGGTGTGGGGTATATCAGAGTGTTACAGTGAGGGGTGTGGGGTATATCAGTGTTTCAGTGAGGGGTGTGGGGTATATCAGAGTGTTTCAGTGAGGGGTGTGGGATATATCAGAGTGTTACAGTGAGGGGTGTGGGGTATATCAGAGTGTTACAGTGAGGGGTGTGGGGTATATCAGAGTGTTACAGTGATGGGTGTGGGGTATATCAGAGTGTTTCAGTGAGGGGTGTGGGGTATATCAGAGTGTTACAGTGAGGGGTGTGGAGTATATCAGAGTGTTACAGTGAAGGGTGTGGCTTATAACAGAGTGTTACAGTGAGGGGTGTGGGGTATATCAGAGTGTTACAGTGAGGGGTGTGGGGTATATCAGTGTGTTACTGTGAGGGGTGTGGGGTATATCAGAGTGTCACAGTGAGGGGTGTGGGGTATATCAGAGTGTTACAGTGAGGGGTGTGGGGTATATCAGTGTGTTACTGTGAGGGGTGTGGGGTATATCAGAGTGTTACAGTGAGGGGTGTGGGGTATATCAGTGTGTTACTGTGAGGGGTGTGGGGTATATCAGAGTGTTACAGTGAGGGGTGTGGGGTATATCAGAGTGTTACAGTGAGTGGTGTGGGGTATATCAGAGTGTTACAGTGTGAGGTGTGGGGTATATCAGAGTGTGACAGTGAGGGGTGTGGAGTATATCAGAGTGTTACAGTGAGGGGTGTGGGGTATATCAGAGTGTTACAGTGAGGGGTGTGGGGTATATCAGAGTGTTACAGTGAGGGGTGTGGGGTATATCAGTGTGTTACTGTGAGGGGTGTGGGGTATATCAGAGTGTTACAGTGAGGGGTGTGGGGTATATCAGAGTGTTACAGTGAGGGGTGTGGGGTATATCAGTGTGTTCCTGTGAGGGGTGTGGGGTATATCAGAGTGTTACAGTGAGGGGTGTGGGGTATATCAGTGTGTTACAGTGAGGGGTGTGGGGTATATCAGAGTGTTACAGTGAGGGGTGTGGGGTATATCAGAGTGTTACAGTGAGGGGTGTGGGGTATATCAGTGTGTTACAGTGAGGGGTGTGGGGTATATCAGAGTGTTACAGTGATGGGTGTGGGGTATATCAGAGTGTTACAATGAGGGGTGTGGGGTATATCAGTGTGTTACAGTGAGGGGTGTGGGGTATATCAGAGTGTTACAGTGAGGGGTGTGGGGTATATCAGAGTGTTACAGTGAGGGGTGTGGGGTATATCAGAGTGTTACAGTGAGGGGTGTGGGGTATATCAGAGTGTTACAGTGAGGGGAGTTGGGTATATCAGAGTGTTACAGTGAGGGGTGTGGGGTATATCAATGTGTTACAGTGAGGGGTGTGGGGTATATCAGAGTGTTACAGTGAGGGGTGTGGGGTATATCAGAGTGTTACAGTGAGGGGTGTAGGGTATATCAATGTGTTACAGTGAGGGGTGTGGGGTATATCAGAGTGTTACAGTGAGGGGTGTGGGGTATATCAGAGTGTTACAGTGAGGGGTGTGGGGTATATCAGAGTGTTACAGTGAGGGGTGTGGGGTATATCAGAGTGTTTCAGTGAGGGGTGTGGGGTATATCAATGTGTTACAGTGAGGGGTGTGGGGTATATCAGTGTGTTACAGTGAGGGGTGTGGGGTATATCAGAGTGTTACAGTGAGGGGTGTGGGGTATATCAGAGTGTTACAGTGAGGGGTGTGGGGTATATCAGAGTGTTACAGTGAGGGGAGTTGGGTATATCAGAGTGTTACAGTGAGGGGTGTGGGGTATATCAATGTGTTACAGTGAGGGGTGTGGGGTATATCAGAGTGTTACAGTGAGGGGTGTGGGGTATATCAGAGTGTTACAGTGAGGGGTGTAGGGTATATCAATGTGTTACAGTGAGGGGTGTGGGGTATATCAGAGTGTTACAGTGAGGGGTGTGGGGTATATCAGAGTGTTACAGTGAGGGGTGTGGGGTATATCAGAGTGTTACAGTGAGGGGTGTGGGGTATATCAGAGTGTTACAGTGAGGGGTGTGGGGTATATCAGAGTGTTTCAGTGAGGGGTGTGGGGTATATCAATGTGTTACAGTGAGGGGTGTGGGGTATATCAGAGTGTTACAGTGAGGGGTGTGGGGTATATCAGAGTGTTACAGTGAGGGGTGTGGGGTATATCAGACAGTGTTACAGTGAGGGGTGTGGGGTATATCAGACAGTGTTAAAGTGAGGGGTGTGGGGTATAACAGAGTGTTACAGAGAGGGGTGTGGGGTATATCAGAGAGTGTTACAGTGAGGGGTGTGGGGTATATCAGAGTGTTACAGTGAGGGGTGTGGGGTATATCAGAGTGTTACACTGAGTGGTGTGGGGTATATCAGAGTGTTACAGTGATGGGTGTGGGGTATATCAGAGTGTTTCAGTGAGGGGTGTGGGGTATATCAGAGTGTTACAGTGAGGGGTGTGGGGTATATCAGTGTTTCAGTGAGGGGTGTGGGGTATATCAGAGTGTTTCAGTGAGGGGTGTGGGGTATATCAGAGTGTTACAGTGAGGGGTGTGGGGTATATCAGAGTGTTACAGTGAGGGGTGTGGGGTATATCAGAGTGTTACAGTGATGGGTGTGGGGTATATCAGAGTGTTTCAGTGAGGGGTGTGGGGTATATCAGAGTGTTACAGTGAGGGGTGTGGGGTATATCAGAGTGTTTCAGTGAGGGGTGTGGGATATATCAGAGTGTTACAGTGATGGGTGTGGGGTATATCAGAGTGTTTCAGTGAGGGGTGTGGGGTATATCAGAGTGTTACAGTGAGGGGTGTGGGGTATTTCAGAGTGTTTCAGTGAGGGGTGTGGGGTATATCAGAGTGTTACAGTGAGGGGTGTGGGGTATATCAGAGTGTTACAGTGAGGGGTGTGGGGTATATCAGAGTGTTTCAGTGAGGGGTGTGGGGTATATCAGAGTGTTACAGTGAGGGGTGTGTGATATATCAGTGAGTGTTACAGTGAGGGGTGTGGGGTATATCAGAGTGTTACAGTGAGGGGTGTGGGGTATATCAGAGTGTTACAGTGAGGGGTGTGGGGTATATCAGAGTGTGACAGTGAGGGGTGTGGGGTATATCAGAGTGTTACAGTGAGGGGTGTGGGGTATATCAGACAGTCTTACAGAGAGGGGTGTGGGGTATATCAGAGTGTTACAGTGAGGGGTGTGGGGTATATCACAGTGTGACAGTGAGGGGTGTGGGGTATATCAGAGTGTTACAGTGAGGGGTGTGGGGTATATCAGAGTGTTACAGTGAGGGGTGTGGGGTATATCAGACAGTGTTACAGTGAGGGGTGTGGGGTATATCAGAGTGTGACAGTGAGGGGTCTGGGATATATCAGAGTGTTACAGTGAGGGGTGTGGGGTATATCAGAGTGTTACAGTGAGGGGTGTGGGGTATATCAGAGAGTGTTACAGTGAGGGGTGTGGGGTATATCAGAGAGTGTTACAGTGAGGGGTGTGGGGTATATCAGAGTGTTACAGTGAGGGGTGTGGGGTATATCAGAGTGTTACAGTGAGGGGTGTGGGGTATATCAGACAGTGTTACAGAGAGGGGTGTGGGGTCTATCAGAGTGTTACAGTGAGGGGTGTGGGGTATATCAGAGTGTTACAGTGAGGGGTGTGGGGTATATCAGAGTGTTACAGTGAGGGGTGTGGGGTATATCAGAGTGTTACAGTGAGTGGTGTGGGGGTATATCAGAGAGTGTTACAGTGAGGGGTGTGGGGTATATCAGAGTGTTACAGTGAGGGGTGTGGGGTATATCAGAGTGTAACAGTGAGTGGTGTGGGGGTATATCAGAGAGTGTTACAGTGAGGGGTGTGGGGTATATCAGAGTGTTGCAGTGAGGGGTGTGGGTTATATCAGAGTGTTACAGTGAGTGGTGTGGGGGTATATCAGAGAGTGTTACAGTGAGGGGTGTGGTGTATATCAGAGTGTTACAGTGAGGGGTGTGGGGTATATCAGAGTGTTACAGTGAGGGGTGTGGGGTTTATCAGAGTGTTACAGTGAGTGGTGTGGGGGTATATCAGAGAGTGTTACAGTGAGGGGTGTGGGGTATATCAGAGAGTGTTACAGTGAGGGGTGTGGGGTATATCAAAGTGTTATAGTGAGGGGTGTGGGGTATATCAGAGAGTGTTACAGTGAGGGGTGTGGGGTAAATCAGAGTGTTTCAGTGAGGGGTGTGGAGTATATCAGAGTGTTTCAGTGAGGGGTGTGGGGTATATCAGAGTGTTACAGTGAGGGGTGTGGGGTATATCAGAGTGTTACAGTGAGTGGTGTGGGGTATATCAGAGTGTTACAGTGATGGGTGTGGGGTATATCAGAGTGTTTCAGTGAGGGGTGTGGGGTATATCAGAGTGTTACAGTGAGGGGTGTGGGGTATATCAGAGTGTTTCAGTGAGGGGTGTGGGGTATATCAGAGTGTTACAGTGAGGGGTGTGGGGTATATCAGAGTGTTACAGTGAGGGGTGTGGGGTATATCAGAGTGTTTCAGTGAGGGGTGTGGGGTATATCAGAGTGTTACAGTGAGGTGTGTGGGGTATATCAGAGTGTTACAGTGAGGGGTGTGTGATATATCAGTGAGTGTTACAGTGAGGGGTGTGGGGTATATCAGAGTGTTACAGTGAGGGGTGTGGGGTATATCAGAGTGTGACAGTGAGGGGTGTGGGGTATATCAGAGTGTTACAGTGAGGGGTGTGGGGTATATCAGACAGTGTTATAGAGAGGGGTGTGGGGTATATCAGAGTGTTACAGTGAGGGGTGTGGGGTATATCAGAGTGTGACAGTGAGGGGTGTGGGGTATATCAGAGTGTTACAGTGAGGGGTGTGGGGTATATCAGAGTGTTACAGTGAGGGGTGTGGGGTATATCAGACAGTGTTACAGTGAGGGGTGTGGGGTATATCAGAGTGTGACAGTGAGGGGTGTGGGGTATATCAGAGTGTTACAGTGAGGGGTGTGGGGTATATCAGAGTGTTACAGTGAGGGGTGTGGGGTATATCAGAGAGTGTTACAGTGAGGGGTGTGGGGTATATCAGAGAGTGTTACAGTGAGGGGTGTGGGGTATATCAGAGAGTGTTACAGTGAGGGGTGTGGGGTATATCAGAGTGTTACAGTGAGGGGTGTGGGGTATATCAGACAGTGTTACAGAGAGGGGTCTGGGGTATATCAGAGTGTTACAGTGAGGGGTGTGGGGTATATCAGAGTGTTACAGTGTGGGGTGTGGGGTATATCAGAGTGTTACAGTGAGGGGTGTGGGGTATATCAGAGTGTTACAGTGAGTGGTGTGGGGGTATATCAGAGAGTGTTACAGTGAGGGGTGTGGGGTATATCAGAGTGTTACAGTGAGGGGTGTGGGGTATATCAGAGTCTTACAGTGAGTGGTGTGGGGGTATATCAGAGAGTGTTACAGTGAGGGGTGTGGGGTATATCAGAGTGTTACAGTGAGGGGTGTGGGGTATATCAGAGTGTTACAATGAGGGGTGTGGGGTATATCAGAGTGTTACAGTGAGTGGTGTGGGGGTATATCAGAGAGTGTTACAGTGAGGGGTGTGGTGTATATCAGAGTGTTACAGTGAGGGGTGTGGGGTATATCAGAGTGTTACAGTGAGGGGTGTGGGGTATATCAGAGTGTTACAGTGAGTGGTGTGGGGGTATATCAGAGAGTGTTACAGTGAGGGGTGTGGGGTATATCAGAGAGTGTTACAGTGAGGGGTGTGGGGTATATCAAAGTGTTATAGTGAGGGGTGTGGGGTATATCAGAGAGTGTTACAGTGAGGGGTGTGGGGTATATCAGAGTGTGACAGTGAGGGGTGTGGGGTATATCAGAGAGTGTTACAGTGAGGGGTGTGGGGTATATCAGAGAGTGTTACAGTGAGGGGTGTGGGGTATATCAGAGAGTGTTACAGTGAAGGGTGTGGGATATATCAGAGTGTTACAGTGAGGGGTGTGGGGTATATCAGAGTGTGACAGTGAGGGGTGTGGGGTATATCAGAGTGTTACAGTGAGGGGTGTGGGGTATATCAGAGTGTGACAGTGAGGGGTGTGGGGTATATCAGAGTGTTACAGTGAGGGGTGTGGGGTATATCAGAGAGTGTTACAGTGAGGGGTGTGGGGTATATCAGAGAGTGTTACAGTGAGGGGTGTGGGATATATCAGAGAGTGTTTCAGTGAGGGGTGTGGGGTATATCAGAGTGTTACAGTGAGGGGTGTGGGGTATAACAGAGTGTTACAGTGAGGGGTGTGGGGTATATCAGAGTGTGACAGTGAGGGGTGTGGGGTATATCAGAGTGTTACAGTGAGGGGTGTGGGGTATATCAGAGAGTGTTACAGTGAGGGGTGTGGGATATATCAGAGTGTTACAGTGAGGGGTGTGGGGTATATCAGAGTGTGACAGTGAGGGGTGTGGGGTATATCAGAGTGTTACAGTGAGGGGTGTGGGGTATATCAGAGTGTTACAGTGAGGGGTGTGGGGTATATCAGAGTGTGACAGTGAGGGGTGTGGGGTATATCAGAGTGTTACAGTGAGGGGTGTGGGGTATATCAGAGAGTGTTACAGTGAGGGGTGTGGGGTATATCAGAGAGTGTTACAGTGAGGGGTGCGGGATATATCAGAGAGTGTTTCAGTGAGGGGTGTGGGGTATATCAGAGTGTTACAGTGAGGGGTGTGGGGTATATCAGAGAGTGTTACAGTGAGGGGTGTGGGGTATATCAGAGAGTGTTACAGTGAGGGGTGTGGGGTATATCAGAGTGTTACAGTGAGGGGTGTGGGGTATATCAGAGTGTTACAGTGAGGGGTGTGGGGTATATCAGAAAGTGTTACAGTGAGGGGTGTGGGGTATATCAGAGTGTTACAGTGAGGGGTGTGGGGTATATCAGACAGTGTTACAGTGAGGGGTGTGGGTTATATCAGAGAGTGTTACAGTGAGTGGTGTGGGGTATATCAGAGTGTTACAGTGAGGGTTGTGGGGTATATCAGAGTGTTACAGTGAGGGGTGTGGGGTATAACAGAGTGTTACAGTCAGGGGTGTGGGGTATATCAGAGTGTTATAGTGAGGGGTGTGGGGTATATCAGAGTGTTTACAGTGAGGGGTGTGGGGTATATCAGAGTGTTACAGTGAGGGGTGTGGGGTATATCAGAGTGTTACAGTGAGGGGTGTGGGGTATATCAGAGTGTTTACAGTGAGGGGTGTGGGGTATATCAGAGTGTTATAGTGAGGCGTGTGGGGTATATCAGAGTGTTTACAGTGAGGGGTGTGGGGTATATCAGAGTGTTATAGTGAGGGGTGTGGGGTATATCAGAGTGTTTACAGTGAGGGGTGTGGGGTATATCAGAGTGTTACAGTGAGGGGTGTGGGGTATATCAGAGTGTTATAGTGAGGGGTGTGGGGTATATCAGAGTGTTTACAGTGAGGGGTGTGGGGTATATCAGAGTGTTATAGTGAGGGGTGTGGGGTATATCAGAGTGTTTACAGTGAGGGGTGTGGGGTATATCAGAGTGTTATAGTGAGGGGTGTGGGGTATATCAGATTGTTTACAGTGAGGGGTGTGGGGTATATCAGAGTGTTATAGTGAGGGGTGTGGGGTATATCAGAGTGTTATAGTGAGGGGTGTGGGGTATATCAGATTGTTTACAGTGAGGGGTGTGGGGTATATCAGAGTGTTTACAGTCAGGGGTGTGGGGTATATCAGAGTGTTACAGTGAGGGGTGTGGGGTATATCAGAGTGTTTACAGTAAGGGGTGTGGGGTATATCAGAGTGTTACAGTGAGGGGTGTGGGGTAGATCAGAGTATTACATGTGAGGGGTGTGGGGTATATCAGAGTGTTTACAGTGAGGGGTGTGGGGTATATCAGAGTGTTACAGTGAGGGGTGTGGGGTATATCAGAGTGTTTACAGTGAGGGGTGTGGGGTATATCAGAGTGTTACAGTGAGGGGTGTGGGGTATATCAGAGTGTTACAGTGAGGGGCGTGGGGTATATCAGAGTGTTACAGTGAGGGGTGTGGGGTATATCAGAGTGTTACAGTGAGTGGTGTGGGGTATATCAGAGTGTTACAGTGAGGGGTGTGGGTATATCAGAGTGTTACAGTGATGGGTGTGGGGTATATCCGAGAGTGTTACAGTGAGGGGTGTGGGGTATATCAGAGTGTTACAGTGAGGGGTGTGGGGTATATCAGTGTGTTACTGTGAGGGGTGTGGGGTATATCAGAGTGTTACAGTGAGGGGTGTGGGGTATATCAGTGTGTTACTGTGAGGGGTGTGGGGTATATCAGAGTGTTACAGTGAGGGGTGTGGGGTATATCAGAGTGTTACAGTGAGGGGTGTGGGGTATATCAGAGTGTGACAGTGAGGGGTGTGGAGTATATCAGAGTGTTACAGTGAGGGGTGTGGGGTATATCAGAGTGTTACAGTGAGTGGTGTGGGGTATATCAGTGTGTTACTGTGAGGGGTGTGGGGTATATCAGAGTGTTACAGTGAGGGGTGTGGGGTATATCAGTGTGTTACTGTGAGGGGTGTGGGGTATATCAGAGTGTTACAGTGAGGGGTGTGGGGTATATCAGAGTGTTACAGTGAGAGGTGTGGGGTATATCAGAGTGTGACAGTGAGGGGTGTGGAGTATATCAGAGTGTTACAGTGAAGGGTGTGGCTTATAACAGAGTGTTACAGTGAGGGGTGTGGGGTATATCAGAGTGTTACAGTGAGGGGTGTGGGGTATATCAGTGTGTTACTGTGAGGGGTGTGGGGTATATCAGAGTGTTACAGTGAGGGGTGTGGGGTATATCAGAGTGTTACAGTGAGGGGTGTGGGGTATATCAGTGTGTTACTGTGAGGGGTGTGGGGTATATCAGAGTGTTACAGTGAGGGGTGTGGGGTATATCAGTGTGTTACTGTGAGGGGTGTGGGGTATATCAGAGTGTTACAGTGAGGGGTGTGGGGTATATCAGAGTGTTACAGTGAGTGGTGTGGGGTATATCAGAGTGTTACAGTGAGAGGTGTGGGGTATATCAGAGTGTGACAGTGAGGGGTGTGGAGTATATCAGAGTGTTACAGTGAGGGGTGTGGCGTATATCAGAGTGTTACAGTGAGGGGTGTGGGGTATATCAGAGTGTTACAGTGAGGGGTGTGGGGTATATCAGTGTGTTACTGTGAGGGGTGTGGGGTATATCAGAGTGTTACAGTGAGGGGTGTGGGGTATATCAGAGTGTTACAGTGAGGGGTGTGGGGTATATCAGTGTGTTACTGTGAGGGGTGTGGGGTATATCAGAGTGTTACAGTGAGGGGTGTGGGGTATATCAGTGTGTTACAGTGAGGGGTGTGGGGTATATCAGAGTGTTACAGTGAGGGGTGTGGGGTATATCAGAGTGTTACAGTGAGGGGTGTGGGGTATATCAGTGTGTTACAGTGAGGGGTGTGGGGTATATCAGAGTGTTACAGTGATGGGTGTGGGGTATATCAGAGTGTTACAGTGAGGGGTGTGGGGTATATCAGAGTGTTACAGTGAGGGGTGTGGGGTATATCAGAGTGTTACAGTGAGGGGTGTGGGGTATATCAGAGTGTTTCAGTGAGGGGTGTGGAGTATATCAGAGTGTTTTCAGTGAGGGGTGTGGGGTATATCAGAGTGTTACAATGAGGGGTGTGGGGTATATCAGTGTGTTACAGTGAGGGGTGTGGGGTATATCAGAGTGTTACAGTGAGGGGTGTGGGGTATATCAGAGTGTTTTCAGTGAGGGGTGTGGGGTATATCAGAGTGTTACAATGAGGGGTGTGGGGTATATCAGTGTGTTACAGTGAGGGGTGTGGGGTATATCAGAGTGTTACAGTGAGGGGTGTGGGGTATATCAGAGTGTTACAGTGAGGGGTGTGGGGTATATCAGAGTGTTACAGTGAGGGGTGTGGGGTATATCAGAGTGTTACAGTGAGGGGAGTGGGGTATATCAGAGTGTTACAGTGAGGGGTGTGGGGTATATCAATGTGTTACAGTGAGGGGTGTGGGGTATATCAGAGTGTTACAGTGAGGGGTGTGGGGTATATCAGAGTGTTACAGTGAGGGGTGTAGGGTATATCAATGTGTTACAGTGAGGGGTGTGGGGTATATCAGAGTGTTACAGTGAGGGGTGTGGGGTATATCAGAGTGTTACAGTGAGGGGTGTGGGGTATATCAGAGTGTTACAGTGAGGGGTGTGGGGTATATCAGAGTGTTTCAGTGAGGGGTGTGGGGTATATCAATGTGTTACAGTGAGGGGTGTGGGGTATATCAGAGTGTTACAGTGAGGGGTGTGGGGTATATCAGAGTGTTACAGTGAGGGGTGTGGGGTATATCAGAGTGTTACAGTGAGGGGTGTGGGGTATATCAGACAGTGTTACAGTGAGGGGTGTGGGGTATATCAGACAGTGTTACAGTGAGGGGTGTGGGGTATATCAGAGTGTTACAGTGAGGGGTGTGGGGTATATCAGAGAGTGTTACAGTGAGGGGTGTGGGTATATCAGAGTGTTACAGTGAGGGGTGTGGGGTATATCAGAGTGTTACAGTGAGTGGTGTGGGGTATATCAGAGTGTTACAGTGATGGGTGTGGGGTATATCAGAGTGTTTCAGTGAGGGGTGTGGGGTATATCAGAGTGTTACAGTGAGGGGTGTGGGGTATATCAGTGTTTCAGTGAGGTGTGTGGGGTATATCAGAGTGTTTCAGTGAGGGGTGTGGGATATATCAGAGTGTTACAGTGAGGGGTGTGGGGTATATCAGAGTGTTACAGTGAGGGGTGTGGGGTATATCAGAGTGTTACAGTGATGGGTGTGGGGTATATCAGAGTGTTTCAGTGAGGGGTGTGGGGTATATCAGAGTGTTACAGTGAGGGGTGTGGGGTATATCAGAGTGTTTCAGTGAGGGGTGTGGGGTATATCAGAGTGTTACAGTGAGGGGTGTGGGGTATATCAGAGTGTTACAGTGAGGGGTGTGGGGTATATCAGAGTGTGACAGTGAGGGGTGTGGAGTATATCAGAGTGTTACAGTGAGGGGTGTGGGGTATATCAGAGTGTTACAGTGAGGGGTGTGGGGTATATCAGTGTGTTACTGTGAGGGGTGTGGGGTATATCAGAGTGTTACAGTGAGGGGTGTGGGGTATATCAGTGTGTTACTGTGAGGGGTGTGGGGTATATCAGAGTGTTACAGTGAGGGGTGTGGGGTATATCAGAGTGTTACAGTGAGGGGTGTGGGGTATATCAGAGTGTGACAGTGAGGGGTGTGGAGTATATCAGAGTGTTACAGTGAAGGGTGTGGCTTATAACAGAGTGTTACAGTGAGGGGTGTGGGGTATATCAGAGTGTTACAGTGAGGGGTGTGGGGTATATCAGTGTGTTACTGTGAGGGGTGTGGGGTATATCAGAGTGTCACAGTGAGGGGTGTGGGGTATATCAGAGTGTTACAGTGAGGGGTGTGGGGTATATCAGTGTGTTACTGTGAGGGGTGTGGGGTATATCAGAGTGTTACAGTGAGGGGTGTGGGGTATATCAGTGTGTTACTGTGAGGGGTGTGGGGTATATCAGAGTGTTACAGTGAGGGGTGTGGGGTATATCAGAGTGTTACAGTGAGTGGTGTGGGGTATATCAGAGTGTTACAGTGTGAGGTGTGGGGTATATCAGAGTGTGACACTGAGGGGTGTGGAGTATATCAGAGTGTTACAGTGAGGGGTGTGGGGTATATCAGAGTGTTACAGTGAGGGGTGTGGGGTATATCAGAGTGTTACAGTGAGGGGTGTGGGGTATATCAGTGTTTTACTGTGAGGGGTGTGGGGTATATCAGAGTGTTACAGTGAGGGGTGTGGGGTATATCAGAGTGTTACAGTGAGGGGTGTGGGGTATATCAGTGTGTTACTGTGAGGGGTGTGGGGTATATCAGAGTGTTACAGTGAGGGGTGTGGGGTATATCAGTGTGTTACAGTGAGGGGTGTGGGGTATATCAGAGTGTTACAGTGAGGGGTGTGGGGTATATCAGAGTGTTACAGTGAGGGGTGTGGGGTATATCAGTGTGTTACAGTGAGGGGTGTGGGGTATATCAGAGTGTTACAGTGATGGGTGTGGGGTATATCAGAGTGTTACAATGAGGGGTGTGGGGTATATCAGTGTGTTACAGTGAGGGGTGTGGGGTATATCAGAGTGTTACAGTGAGGGGTGTGGGGTATATCAGAGTGTTACAGTGAGGGGTGTGGGGTATATCAGAGTGTTACAGTGAGGGGTGTGGGGTATATCAGAGTGTTACAGTGAGGGGAGTTGGGTATATCAGAGTGTTACAGTGAGGGGTGTGGGGTATATCAATGTGTTACAGTGAGGGGTGTGGGGTATATCAGAGTGTTACAGTGAGGGGTGTGGGGTATATCAGAGTGTTACAGTGAGGGGTGTAGGGTATATCAATGTGTTACAGTGAGGGGTGTGGGGTATATCAGAGTGTTACAGTGAGGGGTGTGGGGTATATCAGAGTGTTACAGTGAGGGGTGTGGGGTATATCAGAGTGTTACAGTGAGGGGTGTGGGGTATATCAGAGTGTTACAGTGAGGGGTGTGGGGTATATCAGAGTGTTTCAGTGAGGGGTGTGGGGTATATCAATGTGTTACAGTGAGGGGTGTGGGGTATATCAGTGTGTTACAGTGAGGGGTGTGGGGTATATCAGAGTGCTACAGTGAGGGGTGTGGGGTATATCAGAGTGTTACAGTGAGGGGTGTGGGGTATATCAGAGTGTTACAGTGAGGGGTGTGGGGTATATCAGAGTGTTACAGTGAGGGGAGTTGGGTATATCAGAGTGTTACAGTGAGGGGTGTGGGGTATATCAATGTGTTACAGTGAGGGGTGTGGGGTATATCAGAGTGTTACAGTGAGGGGTGTGGGGTATATCAGAGTGTTACAGTGAGGGGTGTAGGGTATATCAATGTGTTACAGTGAGGGGTGTGGGGTATATCAGAGTGTTACAGTGAGGGGTGTGGGGTATATCAGAGTGTTACAGTGAGGGGTGTGGGGTATATCAGAGTGTTACAGTGAGGGGTGTGGGGTATATCAGAGTGTTACAGTGAGGGGTGTGGGGTATATCAGAGTGTTTCAGTGAGGGGTGTGGGGTATATCAATGTGTTACAGTGAGGGGTGTGGGGTATATCAGAGTGTTACAGTGAGGGGTGTGGGGTATATCAGAGTGTTACAGTGGGGGGTGTGGGGTATATCAGACAGTGTTACAGTGAGGGGTGTGGGGTATATCAGACAGTGTTACAGTGAGGGGTGTGGGGTATATCAGAGTGTTACAGAGAGGGGTGTGGGGTATATCAGAGAGTGTTACAGTGAGGGGTGTGGGGTATATCAGAGTGTTACAGTGAGGGGTGTGGGGTATATCAGAGTGTTACACTGAGTGGTGTGGGGTATATCAGAGTGTTACAGTGATGGGTGTGGGGTATATCAGAGTGTTTCAGTGAGGGGTGTGGGGTATATCAGAGTGTTACAGTGAGGGGTGTGGGGTATATCAGTGTTTCAGTGAGGGGTGTGGGGTATATCAGAGTGTTTCAGTGAGGGGTGTGGGGTATATCAGAGTGTTACAGTGAGGGGTGTGGGGTATATCAGAGTGTTACAGTGAGGGGTGTGGGGTATATCAGAGTGTTACAGTGATGGGTGTGGGGTATATCAGAGTGTTTCAGTGAGGGGTGTGGGGTATATCAGAGTGTTACAGTGAGGGGTGTGGGGTATATCAGAGTGTTTCAGTGAGGGGTGTGGGATATATCAGAGTGTTACAGTGATGGGTGTGGGGTATATCAGAGTGTTTCAGTGAGGGGTGTGGGGTATATCAGAGTGTTACAGTGAGGGGTGTGGGGTATATCAGAGTGTTTCAGTGAGGGGTGTGGGGTATATCAGAGTGTTACAGTGAGGGGTGTGGGGTATATCAGAGTGTTACAGTGAGGGGTGTGGGGTATATCAGAGTGTTTCAGTGAGGGGTGTGGGGTATATCAGAGTGTTACAGTGAGGGGTGTGTGATATATCAGTGAGTGTTACAGTGAGGGGTGTGGGGTATATCAGAGTGTTACAGTGAGGGGTGTGGGGTATATCAGAGTGTTACAGTGAGGGGTGTGGGGTATATCAGAGTGTGACAGTGAGGGGTGTGGGGTATATCAGAGTGTTACAGTGAGGGGTGTGGGGTATATCAGACAGTCTTACAGAGAGGGGTGTGGGGTATATCAGAGTGTTACAGTGAGGGGTGTGGGGTATATCACAGTGTGACAGTGAGGGGTGTGGGGTATATCAGAGTGTTACAGTGAGGGGTGTGGGGTATATCAGAGTGTTACAGTGAGGGGTGTGGGGTATATCAGACAGTGTTACAGTGAGGGGTGTGGGGTATATCAGAGTGTGACAGTGAGGGGTGTGGGATATATCAGAGTGTTACAGTGAGGGGTGTGGGGTATATCAGAGTGTTACAGTGAGGGGTGTGGGGTATATCAGAGAGTGTTACAGTGAGGGGTGTGGGGTATATCAGAGAGTGTTACAGTGAGGGGTGTGGGGTATATCAGAGTGTTACAGTGAGGGGTGTGGGGTATATCAGAGTGTTACAGTGAGGGGTGTGGGGTATATCAGACAGTGTTACAGAGAGGGGTGTGGGGTCTATCAGAGTGTTACAGTGAGGGGTGTGGGGTATATCAGAGTGTTACAGTGAGGGGTGTGGGGTATATCAGAGTGTTACAGTGAGGGGTGTGGGGTATATCAGAGTGTTACAGTGAGTGGTGTGGGGGTATATCAGAGAGTGTTACAGTGAGGGGTGTGGGGTATATCAGAGTGTTACAGTGAGGGGTGTGGGGTATATCAGAGTGTAACAGTGAGTGGTGTGGGGGTATATCAGAGAGTGTTACAGTGAGGGGTGTGGGGTATATCAGAGTGTTGCAGTGAGGGGTGTGGGTTATATCAGAGTGTTACAGTGAGTGGTGTGGGGGTATATCAGAGAGTGTTACAGTGAGGGGTGTGGTGTATATCAGAGTGTTACAGTGAGGGGTGTGGGGTATATCAGAGTGTTACAGTGAGGGGTGTGGGGTATATCAGAGTGTTACAGTGAGTGGTGTGGGGGTATATCAGAGAGTGTTACAGTGAGGGGTGTGGGGTATATCAGAGAGTGTTACAGTGAGGGGTGTGGGGTATATCAAAGTGTTATAGTGAGGGGTGTGGGGTATATCAGAGAGTGTTACAGTGAGGGGTGTGGGGTAAATTAGAGTGTTTCAGTGAGGGGTGTGGAGTATATCAGAGTGTTTCAGTGAGGGGTGTGGGGTATATCAGAGTGTTACAGTGAGGGGTGTGGGGTATATCAGAGTGTTACAGTGAGTGGTGTGGGGTATATCAGAGTGTTACAGTGATGGGTGTGGGGTATATCAGAGTGTTTCAGTGAGGGGTGTGGGGTATATCAGAGTGTTACAGTGAGGGGTGTGGGGTATATCAGAGTGTTTCAGTGAGGGGTGTGGGGTATATCAGAGTGTTACAGTGAGGGGTGTGGGGTATATCAGAGTGTTACAGTGAGGGGTGTGGGGTATATCAGAGTGTTTCAGTGAGGGGTGTGGGGTATATCAGAGTGTTACAGTGAGGTGTGTGGGGTATATCAGAGTGTTACAGTGAGGGGTGTGTGATATATCAGTGAGTGTTACAGTGAGGGGTGTGGGGTATATCAGAGTGTTACAGTGAGGGGTGTGGGGTATATCAGAGTGTTACAGTGAGGGGTGTGGGGTATATCAGAGTGTTACAGTGAGGGGTGTGGGGTATATCAGACAGTGTTACAGAGAGGGGTGTGGGGTATATCAGAGTGTTACAGTGAGGGGTGTGGGGTATATCAGAGTGTGACAGTGAGGGGTGTGGGGTATATCAGAGTGTTACAGTGAGGGGTGTGGGGTATATCAGAGTGTTACAGTGAGGGGTGTGGGGTATATCAGACAGTGTTACAGTGAGGGGTGTGGGGTATATCAGAGTGTGACAGTGAGGGGTGTGGGGTATATCAGAGTGTTACAGTGAGGGGTGTGGGGTATATCAGAGTGTTACAGTGAGGGGTGTGGGGTATATCAGAGAGTGTTACAGTGAGGGGTGTGGGGTATATCAGAGAGTGTTACAGTGAGGGGTGTGGGGTATATCAGAGTGTTACAGTGAGGGGTGTGGGGTATATCAGACAGTGTTACAGAGAGGGGTCTGGGGTATATCAGAGTGTTACAGTGAGGGGTGTGGGGTATATCAGAGTGTTACAGTGTGGGGTGTGGGGTATATCAGAGTGTTACAGTGAGGGGTGTGGGGTATATCAGAGTGTTACAGTGAGTGGTGTGGGGGTATATCAGAGAGTGTTACAGTGAGGGGTGTGGGGTATATCAGAGTGTTACAGTGAGGGGTGTGGGGTATATCAGAGTCTTACAGTGAGTGGTGTGGGGGTATATCAGAGAGTGTTACAGTGAGGGGTGTGGGGTATATCAGAGTGTTACAGTGAGGGGTGTGGGGTATATCAGAGTGTTACAGTGAGGGGTGTGGGGTATATCAGAGTGTTACAGTGAGTGGTGTGGGGGTATATCAGAGAGTGTTACAGTGAGGGGTGTGGTGTATATCAGAGTGTTACAGTGAGGGGTGTGGGGTATATCAGAGTGTTACAGTGAGGGGTGTGGGGTATATCAGAGTGTTACAGTGAGTGGTGTGGGGGTATATCAGAGAGTGTTACAGTGAGGGGTGTGGGGTATATCAGAGAGTGTTACAGTGAGGGGTGTGGGGTATATCAAAGTGTTATAGTGAGGGGTGTGGGGTATATCAGAGAGTGTTACAGTGAGGGGTGTGGGGTATATCAGAGTGTGACAGTGAGGGGTGTGGGGTATATCAGAGAGTGTTACAGTGAGGGGTGTGGGGTATATCAGACAGTGTTACAGTGAGGGGTGTGGGGTATATCAGAGAGTGTTACAGTGAGGGGTGTGGGATATATCAGAGTGTTACAGTGAGGGGTGTGGGGTATATCAGAGTGTGACAGTGAGGGGTGTGGGGTATATCAGAGTGTTACAGTGAGGGGTGTGGGGTATATCAGAGTGTGACAGTGAGGGGTGTGGGGTATATCAGAGTGTTACAGTGAGGGGTGTGGGGTATATCAGAGAGTGTTACAGTGAGGGGTGTGGGGTATATCAGAGAGTGTTACAGTGAGGGGTGTGGGATATATCAGAGAGTGTTTCAGTGAGGGGTGTGGGGTATATCAGAGTGTTACAGTGAGGGGTGTGGGGTATAACAGAGTGTTACAGTGAGGGGTGTGGGGTATATCAGAGTGTGACAGTGAGGGGTGTGGGGTATATCAGAGTGTTACAGTGAGGGGTGTGGGGTATATCAGAGAGTGTTACAGTGAGGGGTGTGGGATATATCAGAGTGTTACAGTGAGGGGTGTGGGGTATATCAGAGTGTGACAGTGAGGGGTGTGGGGTATATCAGAGTGTTACAGTGAGGGGTGTGGGGTATATCAGAGTGTTACAGTGAGGGGTGTGGGGTATATCAGAGTGTTACAGTGAGGGGTGTGGGGTATATCAGAGTGTGACAGTGAGGGGTGTGGGGTATATCAGAGTGTTACAGTGAGGGGTGTGGGGTATATCAGAGAGTGTTACAGTGAGGGGTGTGGGGTATATCAGAGAGTGTTACAGTGAGGGGTGCGGGATATATCAGAGAGTGTTTCAGTGAGGGGTGTGGGGTATATCAGAGTGTTACAGTGAGGGGTGTGGGGTATATCAGAGAGTGTTACAGTGAGGGGTGTGGGGTATATCAGAGAGTGTTACAGTGAGGGGTGTGGGGTATATCAGAGTGTTACAGTGAGGGGTGTGGGGTATATCAGAGTGTTACAGTGAGGGGTGTGGGGTATATCAGATAGTGTTACAGAGAGGGGTGTGGGGTATATCAGAGTGTTACAGTGAGGGGTGTGGGGTATATCAGACAGTGTTACAGTGAGGGGTGTGGGGTATATCAGAGAGTGTTACAGTGAGGGGTGTGGGGTATATCAGAGTGTTACAGTGAGGGGTGTGGGGTATATCAGACAGTGTTACAGAGAGGGGTCTGGGGTATATCAGAGTGTTACAGTGAGGGGTGTGGGGTATATCAGAGTGTTACAGTGTGGGGTGTGGGGTATATCAGAGTGTTACAGTGAGGGGTGTGGGGTATATCAGAGTGTTACAGTGAGTGGTGTGGGGGTATATCAGAGAGTGTTACAGTGAGGGGTGTGGGGTATATCAGAGTGTTACAGTGAGGGGTGTGGGGTATATCAGAGTCTTACAGTGAGTGGTGTGGGGGTATATCAGAGAGTGTTACAGTGAGGGGTGTGGGGTATATCAGAGTGTTACAGTGAGGGGTGTGGGGTATATCAGAGTGTTACAGTGAGGGGTGTGGGGTATATCAGAGTGTTACAGTGAGTGGTGTGGGGGTATATCAGAGAGTGTTACAGTGAGGGGTGTGGTGTATATCAGAGTGTTACAGTGAGGGGTGTGGGGTATATCAGAGTGTTACAGTGAGGGGTGTGGGGTATATCAGAGTGTTACAGTGAGTGGTGTGGGGGTATATCAGAGAGTGTTACAGTGAGGGGTGTGGGGTATATCAGAGAGTGTTACAGTGAGGGGTGTGGGGTATATCAAAGTGTTATAGTGAGGGGTGTGGGGTATATCAGAGAGTGTTACAGTGAGGGGTGTGGGGTATATCAGAGTGTGACAGTGAGGGGTGTGGGGTATATCAGAGAGTGTTACAGTGAGGGGTGTGGGGTATATCAGACAGTGTTACAGTGAGGGGTGTGGGGTATATCAGAGAGTGTTACAGTGAGGGGTGTGGGATATATCAGAGTGTTACAGTGAGGGGTGTGGGGTATATCAGAGTGTGACAGTGAGGGGTGTGGGGTATATCAGAGTGTTACAGTGAGGGGTGTGGGGTATATCAGAGTGTGACAGTGAGGGGTGTGGGGTATATCAGAGTGTTACAGTGAGGGGTGTGGGGTATATCAGAGAGTGTTACAGTGAGGGGTGTGGGGTATATCAGAGAGTGTTACAGTGAGGGGTGTGGGATATATCAGAGAGTGTTTCAGTGAGGGGTGTGGGGTATATCAGAGTGTTACAGTGAGGGGTGTGGGGTATAACAGAGTGTTACAGTGAGGGGTGTGGGGTATATCAGAGTGTGACAGTGAGGGGTGTGGGGTATATCAGAGTGTTACAGTGAGGGGTGTGGGGTATATCAGAGAGTGTTACAGTGAGGGGTGTGGGATATATCAGAGTGTTACAGTGAGGGGTGTGGGGTATATCAGAGTGTGACAGTGAGGGGTGTGGGGTATATCAGAGTGTTACAGTGAGGGGTGTGGGGTATATCAGAGTGTTACAGTGAGGGGTGTGGGGTATATCAGAGTGTTACAGTGAGGGGTGTGGGGTATATCAGAGTGTGACAGTGAGGGGTGTGGGGTATATCAGAGTGTTACAGTGAGGGGTGTGGGGTATATCAGAGAGTGTTACAGTGAGGGGTGTGGGGTATATCAGAGAGTGTTACAGTGAGGGGTGCGGGATATATCAGAGAGTGTTTCAGTGAGGGGTGTGGGGTATATCAGAGTGTTACAGTGAGGGGTGTGGGGTATATCAGAGAGTGTTACAGTGAGGGGTGTGGGGTATATCAGAGAGTGTTACAGTGAGGGGTGTGGGGTATATCAGAGTGTTACAGTGAGGGGTGTGGGGTATATCAGAGTGTTACAGTGAGGGGTGTGGGGTATATCAGATAGTGTTACAGAGAGGGGTGTGGGGTATATCAGAGTGTTACAGTGAGGGGTGTGGGGTATATCAGACAGTGTTACAGTGAGGGGTGTGGGTTATATCAGAGAGTGTTACAGTGAGGGGTGTGGGGTATATCAGAGTGTTACAGTGAGGGGTGTGGGGTATATCAGAGAGTGTTACAGTGAGGGGTGTGGGGTATATCAGAGTGTGACAGTGAGGGGTGTGGGGTATATCAGAGAGTGTTACAGTGAGGGGTGTGGGGTATATCAAAGTGTTATAGTGAGGGGTGTGGGGTATATCAGAGAGTGTTACAGTGAGGGGTGTGGGGTATATCAGAGTGTGACAGTGAGGGGTGTGGGGTATATCAGAGAGTGTTACAGTGAGGGGTGTGGGGTATATCAGAGAGTGTTACAGTGAGGGGTGTGGGGTATATCAGAGAGTGTTACAGTGAGGGGTGTGGGATATATCAGAGTGTTACAGTGAGGGGTGTGGGGTATATCAGAGTGTGACAGTGAGGGGTGTGGGGTATATCAGAGTGTTACAGTGAGGGGTGTGGGGTATATCAGAGTGTGACAGTGAGGGGTGTGGGGTATATCAGAGTGTTACAGTGAGGGGTGTGGGGTATATCAGAGAGTGTTACAGTGAGGGGTGTGGGGTATATCAGAGAGTGTTACAGTGAGGGGTGTGGGATATATCAGAGAGTGTTTCAGTGAGGGGTGTGGGGTATATCAGAGTGTTACAGTGAGGGGTGTGGGGTATAACAGAGTGTTACAGTGAGGGGTGTGGGGTATATCAGAGTGTGACTGTGAGGGGTGTGGGGTATATCAGAGAGTGTTACAGTGAGGGGTGTGGGGTATATCAGAGAGTGTTACAGTGAGGGGTGTGGGATATATCAGAGTGTTACAGTGAGGGGTGTGGGGTATATCAGAGTGTGACAGTGAGGGGTGTGGGGTATATCAGAGTGTTACAGTGAGGGGTGTGGGGTATATCAGAGTGTGACAGTGAGGGGTGTGGGGTATATCAGAGTGTTACAGTGAGGGGTGTGGGGTATATCAGAGAGTGTTACAGTGAGGGGTGTGGGGTATATCAGAGAGTGTTACAGTGAGGGGTGTGGGATATATCAGAGAGTGTTTCAGTGAGGGGTGTGGGGTATATCAGAGTGTTACAGTGAGGGGTGTGGGGTATAACAGAGTGTTACAGTGAGGGGTGTGGGGTATATCAGAGTGTGACAGTGAGGGGTGTGGGGTATATCAGAGTGTTACAGTGAGGGGTGTGGGGTATATCAGAGAGTGTTACAGTGAGGGGTGTGGGATATATCAGAGTGTTACAGTGAGGGGTGTGGGGTATATCAGAGTGTGACAGTGAGGGGTGTGGGGTATATCAGAGTGTTACAGTGAGGGGTGTGGGGTATATCAGAGTGTTACAGTGAGGGGTGTGGGGTATATCAGAGTGTTACAGTGAGGGGTGTGGGGTATATCAGAGTGTGACAGTGAGGGGTGTGGGGTATATCAGAGTGTTACAGTGAGGGGTGTGGGGTATATCAGAGAGTGTTACAGTGAGGGGTGTGGGGTATATCAGAGAGTGTTACAGTGAGGGGTGCGGGATATATCAGAGAGTGTTTCAGTGAGGGGTGTGGGGTATATCAGAGTGTTACAGTGAGGGGTGTGGGGTATATCAGAGAGTGTTACAGTGAGGGGTGTGGGGTATATCAGAGAGTGTTACAGTGAGGGGTGTGGGGTATATCAGAATGTTACAGTGAGGGGTGTGGGGTATATCAGAGTGTTACAGTGAGGGGTGTGGGGTATATCAGAAAGTGTTACAGTGAGGGGTGTGGGGTATATCAGAGAGTGTTACAGTGAGGGGTGTGGGGTATATCAGAGTGTTACAGTGAGGGGTGTGGGGTATATCAGAGAGTGTTACAGTGAGGGGTGTGGGATATATCAGAGTGTTACAGTGAGGGGTGTGGGGTATATCAGACAGTGTTACAGTGAGGGGTGTGGGTTATATCAGAGAGTGTTACAGTGAGGGGTGTGGGGTATATCAGAGTGTTACAGTGAGGGGTGTGGGGTATATCAGAGAGTGTTACAGTGAGGGGTGTGGGTTATATCAGAGAGTGTTACAGTGAGGGGTGTGGGGTATATCAGAGTGTTACAGTGAGGGGTGTGGGGTATATCAGAGTGTTACAGTGAGGGGTGTGGGGTATATCAGAGTGTTACAGTGAGGGGTGTGGGTATATCAGAGTGTTTACTGTGAGGGGTGTGGGATATATCAGAGAGTGTTTACAGTGAGGGGTGAGGGGTATATCAGAGAGTGTTACAGTGAGGGGTGTGGGGTATATCAGAGAGTGTTACAGTGAGGGGTGTGGGGTATATCAGAGTGTTACAGTGAGGGGTGTGGGGTATATCAGAGTGTTACAGTGAGGGGTGTGGGGTATATCAGAGTGTTACAGTGAGGGGTGTGGGGTATATCAGAGTGTTACAGTGAGGGGTGTGGGGTATATCAGAGAGTGTTACAGTGAGGGGTGAGGAGTATATCAGAGTGTTACAGTGAGGGGTGTGGGGTATATCAGAGTGTTACAGTGAGGGGTGTGGGGGTATATCAGAGAGTGTTACAGTGAGGGGTGAGGAGTATATCAGAGTGTTACAGTGAGGGGTGTGGGGTATATCGGAGTGTTTCAGTGAGGGGTGTGGGGTATATCAGAGAGTGTTACAGTGAGGGGTGTGGGGAATATCAGAGTGTTTCAGTGAGGGGTGTGGGGTATATCAGAGTGTTCCAGTGAGGGGTGTGGAGTATATCAGAGTGTTTCAGTGAGGGCTGTGGGATATATCAGAGTGTTTCAGTGAGGGGTGTGGAGTATATCAGAGTGTTTCAGTGAGGGCTGTGGGATATATCAGAGTGTTCCAGTGAGCGGTGTGGGATATATCAGAGTGTTTCAGTGAGGGGTGTGGAGTATATCAGAGTGTTTCAGTGAGGGCTGTGGGATATATCAGAGTGTTCCAGTGAGCGGTGTGGGATATATCAGAGTGTTTCAGTGAGGGGTGTGGAGTATATCAGAGTGTTTCAGTGAGGGCTGTGGGATATATCAGAGTGTTCCAGTGAGCGGTGTGGGATATATTAGAGTGTTTCAGTGAGGGCTGTGGGATATATCAGAGTGTTCCAGTGAGGGGTGTGGAGTATATCAGATTGTTTCAGTGAGGGGTGTGGAGTATATCAGATTGTTCCAGTGAGCGGTGTGGGAAATATCAGAGTGTTTACAGTGAGGGGTGTGGAGTATATCAGATTGTTCCAGTGAGCGGTGTGGGAAATATCAGAGTGTTACAGTGAGGGGTGTGGGGTATATCTGAGTGTTACAGTGAGGGGTGTCGGGTATATCAGAGTGTTACAGTGAGGGGTGTGGGGTATATCAGAGTGTTACAGTGAGGGGTGTGGTGTATATCAGAGTGTTTCAGTGAGGGGTGTGGAGTATATCAGATTGTTCCAGTGAGCGGTGTGGGAAATATCAGAGTGTTTACAGTGAGGGGTGTGGGGTATATCTGAGTGTTACAGTGAGGGGTGTCGGGTATATCAGAGTGTTACAGTGAGGGGTGTGGGGTATATCAGAGTGTTACAGTGTGGGGTGTGGGATATATCAGAGTGTTCCAGTGAGCGGTGTGGGATATATCAGAGTGTTACAGTGAGGGGTGTGGGGTATATCAGAGTATTACAGTGAGGGGTGTGGGGTATATCAGACAGTGTTACAGTGAGGGGTGTGGGGTATATCAGAGTGTTACAGTGAGGGTTGTGGGGTATATCAGAGTGTGACAGTGTGGGGTGTGGGATATATCAGAGTGTTCCAGTGAGCGGTGTGGGATATATCAGAGTGTTACAGTGAGGGGTGTGGGGTATATCAGAGTGTTTCAGTGAGGGGTGTGGGATATATCAGAGTGTTCCAGTGAGCGGTGTGGGATATATCAGAGTGTTACAGTGAGGGGCGTGGGGTATATCTGAGTGTTACAGTGAGGGGTGTGGGGTATATCAGAGTGTTCCAGTGAGGGGTGTGGGGTATATCAGAGAGTGTTACAGTGAGGGGTGTGGAGTATATCAGAGTGTTTCAGTGAGGGGTGTGGGATATATCAGAGTGTTCCAGTGAGCGGTGTGGTATATATCAGAGTGTTACAGTGAGGGGTGTGGGGTATATCAGAGTGTTTCAGTGAGGGGTGTGGGATATATCAGAGTGTTACAGTGAGGGGTGTGGGGTATATCAGAGTGTTACAGTGAGGGGTGTGGGGTATATCAGAGAGTGTTACAGTGAGGGGTGTGGAGTATATCAGAGTGTTTCAGTGAGGGGTGTGGGATATATCAGAGTGTTCCAGTGAGCGGTGTGGGATATATCAGAGTGTTACAGTGAGGGGTGTGGGGTATATCAGAGTGTTTCAGTGAGGGGTGTGGGATATATCAGAGTGTTTCAGTGAGGGGTGTGGAGTATATCAGAGTGTTTCAGTGAGGGGTGTGGAGTATATCAGAGTGTTACAGTGAGGGGTGTGGGGTATATCAGAGTCTTTCAGTTAGGGGTGTGGGATATATCAGAGTGTTCCAGTGAGCGGTGTGGGATATATCAGAGTGTTTCAGTGAGGGGTGTGGAGTATATCAGAGTGTTTCAGTGAGGGCTGTGGGATATATCAGAGTGTTCCAGTGAGCGGTGTGGGATATATCAGAGTGTTTCAGTGAGGGCTGTGGGATATATCAGAGTGTTCCAGTGAGCGGTGTGGGGTATATCAGAGTGTTTCAGTGAGGGGTGTGGAGTATATCAGATTGTTCCAGTGAGCGGTGTGGGAAATATCAGAGTGTTTACAGTGAGGGGTGTGGAGTATATCAGATTGTTCCAGTGAGCGGTGTGGGAAATATCAGAGTGTTACAGTGAGGGGTGTGGGGTATATCTGAGTGTTACAGTGAGGGGTGTCGGGTATATCAGAGTGTTACAGTGAGGGGTGTGGGGTATATCAGAGTGTTACAGTGTGGGGTGTGGGATATATCAGAGTGTTCCAGTGAGCGGTGTGGGATATATCAGAGTGTTACAGTGAGGGGTGTGGGGTATATCAGAGTATTACAGTGAGGGGTGTGGGGTATATCAGACAGTGTTACAGTGAGGGGTGTGGGGTATATCAGAGTGTTACAGTGAGGGTTGTGGGGTATATCAGAGTGTGACAGTGTGGGGTGTGGGATATATCAGAGTGTTCCAGTGAGCGGTGTGGGATATATCAGAGTGTTACAGTGAGGGGTGTGGGGTATATCAGAGTGTTTCAGTGAGGGGTGTGGGATATATCAGAGTGTTCCAGTGAGCGGTGTGGGATATATCAGAGTGTTACAGTGAGGGGCGTGGGGTATATCTGAGTGTTACAGTGAGGGGTGTGGGGTATATCAGAGTGTTCCAGTGAGGGGTGTGGGGTATATCAGAGAGTGTTACAGTGAGGGGTGTGGAGTATATCAGAGTGTTTCAGTGAGGGGTGTGGGATATATCAGAGTGTTCCAGTGAGCGGTGTGGTATATATCAGAGTGTTACAGTGAGGGGTGTGGGGTATATCAGAGTGTTTCAGTGAGGGGTGTGGGATATATCAGAGTGTTACAGTGAGGGGTGTGGGGTATATCAGAGTGTTACAGTGAGGGGTGTGGGGTATATCAGAGAGTGTTACAGTGAGGGGTGTGGAGTATATCAGAGTGTTTCAGTGAGGGGTGTGGGATATATCAGAGTGTTCCAGTGAGCGGTGTGGGATATATCAGAGTGTTACAGTGAGGGGTGTGGGGTATATCAGAGTGTTTCAGTGAGGGGTGTGGGATATATCAGAGTGTTTCAGTGAGGGGTGTGGAGTATATCAGAGTGTTTCAGTGAGGGGTGTGGAGTATATCAGAGTGTTACAGTGAGGGGTGTGGGGTATATCAGAGTCTTTCAGTTAGGGGTGTGGGATATATCAGAGTGTTTCAGTGAGGGGTGTGGAGTATATCAGAGTGTTTCAGTGAGGGGTGTGGAGTATATCAGAGTGTTCCAGTGAGCGGTGTGGGAAATATCAGAGTGTTACAGTGAGGGGTGTGGGGTATATCTGAGTGTTACAGTGAGGGGTGTCGGGTATATCAGAGTGTTACAGTGAGGGGTGTGGGGTATATCAGAGTGTTACAGTGTGGGGTGTGGGATATATCAGAGTGTTCCAGTGAGCGGTGTGGGATATATCAGAGTGTTACAGTGAGGGGTGTGGGGTATATCAGAGTATTACAGTGAGGGGTGTGGGGTATATCAGACAGTGTTACAGTGAGGGGTGTGGGGTATATCAGAGTGTTACAGTGAGGGTTGTGGGGTATATCAGAGTGTTACAGTGAGGGGTGTGGGGTATATCAGAGTGTTACAGTGAGGGGTGTGGGGTATATCAGAGAGTGTTACAGTGAGGGGTGTGGAGTATATCAGAGTGTTTCAGTGAGGGGTGTGGGATATATCAGAGTGTTCCAGTGAGCGGTGTGGGATATATCAGAGTGTTACAGTGAGGGGTGTGGGGTATATCAGAGTGTTTCAGTGAGGGGTGTGGGATATATCAGAGTGTTTCAGTGAGGGGTGTGGAGTATATCAGAGTGTTTCAGTGAGGGGTGTGGAGTATATCAGAGTGTTACAGTGAGGGGTGTGGGGTATATCAGAGTGTTCCAGTGAGCGGTGTGGGGTATATCAGAGTATTACAGTGAGGGGTGTGGGGTATATCAGAGTGTTACAGTGAGGGGTGTGGGGTATATCAGAGTGTTCCAGTGAGGGGTGTGGGGTATATCAGAGTGTTTCAGTGAGGGGTGTGGGAAATATCAGTGTTTCAGTGAGGGGTGTGGGGTTTATCAGAGTGTTTCAGTGAGGGGTGTGGGATATATCAGAGTGTTTCAGTGAGGGGTGTGGAGTATATCAGAGTGTTTCAGTGAGGGGTGTGGGGTATATCAGAGTGTTTCAGTGAGGGGTGTGGGATATATCAGAGTGTTTCAGTGAGGGGTGTGGAGTAGATCAGAGTGTTTCAGTGAGGGGTGTGGAGTATATCAGAGTGTTACAGTGAGGGGTGTGGGGTATATCAGAGTGTTTCAGTGAGGGGTATGGGGTATATCAGAGTGTTACAG
Organism: Heterodontus francisci; assembly: GCF_036365525.1. Taxonomy (NCBI): domain Eukaryota; kingdom Metazoa; phylum Chordata; class Chondrichthyes; order Heterodontiformes; family Heterodontidae; genus Heterodontus; species Heterodontus francisci. The sequence goes on from NW_027141233.1 coordinate 110,350, forward strand.
TGAGGGGTGTGGGGTATATCAGAGTGTTACTGTGAGGGGTGTGGGGTATATCAGAGTATCACAGTGAGGGGTGTGGAGTATATCAGAGTGTTTCAGTGAGGGGTGTGGAGTATATCAGAGTGTTACAGTGAGGGGTGTGGGGTATATCAGAGTGTTACTGTGAGGGGTGTGGGGTATATCAGAGTATCACAGTGAGGGGTGTGGAGTATATCAGAGTGTTTCAGTGAGGGGTGTGGGGTATATCAAAGTATTACAGTGAGGGGTGTGGAGTATATCAGAGTGTTTCAGTGAGGGGTGTGGGGTATATCAGAGTATTACAGTGAGGGGTGTGGAGTATATCAGAGTGTTTCAGTGAGGGGTGTGGGGTATATCGGAGTGTTTCAGTGAGGGGTGTGGGGTATATCAGAGTGTTACAGTGAGGGGGTGGGGTATATCAGAGTGTTTCAGTGAGGGGTGTGGAGTATATCAGATTGTTTCAGTGAGGGGTGTGGGGTATATCAGAGTGTTACAGTGAGGGGGTGGGGGAAATCAGAGTGTTTCAGTGAGGGGTGTGGAGTATATCAGAGTGTTTCAGTGAGGGGTGTGGGGTATATCAGAGTGTTTCAGTGAGGGGTGTGGGGTATATCAGAGTGTTTGCAGTGAGGGGTGTGGGGTATATCAGACAGTGTTACAGTGAGGGGTGTGGGGTATATCAGAGTGTTACAGTGAGGGGTGTGGAGTATATCAGTGTGTTTCAGTGAGGGGTGTGGGGTATATCAGAGTGTTACAGTGAGGGGTGTGGAGTATATCAGAGTGTTACAGTAAGGGGTGTGGGGTATATCAGAGTGTTACAGTGAGGGGTGTGGGGTATATCAGAGTGTTACAGTGAGGGGTGTGGGGTATATCAGAGTGTTCCAGTGAGCGGTGTGGGGAATATCAGTGTGTTACAGTGAGGGGTGTGGGGTATATCAGAGTGTTGCAGTGAGGGGTGTGGGATATATCAGAGTGTTGCAGTGAGGGGTGTGGGGTATATCAGAGTGTTACAGTGAGGGGTGTGGGGTATATCAGAGTGTTACAGTGAGGGGTGTGGGATATATCAGAGTGTTTCAGTGAGGGGTGTGGAGTATATCAGAGTGTTACAGTGAGGGGTGTGGGACATATCAGAGTGTTTCAGTGAGGGGTGTGGAGTATATCAGAGTGTTACAGTGAGAGGTGTGGGGCAGATCAGAGTGTTTCAGTGAGGGGAGTGGGGTATATCAGAGTGTTACAGTGAGGGGTGTGGAGTATATCAGAGTGTTACAGTGAGGGGTGTGGGGTATATCAGAGTGTGACAGTGAGGGGTGTGGGGTATATCAGAGTGTTCCAGTGAGCGGTGTGGGGTATATCAGAGTGTTAGAGTGAAGGGTGTGGGGTATATCAGAGTGTTACTGTGAGGGGTGTGGGGTATATCAGAGAGTGTTACAGTGAGGGGTGTGGGGTATATCAGAGTGTTACAGTGAGGGGTGTGGGGTATATCAGAGTGTTACAGTGAGCGGTGTGGGGTACATCAGTGTGTTACAGTGAGGGGTGTGGGATATATCAGATTGTTACAGTGAGCGGTGTGGGGTACATCAGTGTGTTACAGTGAGGGGTGTGGGATATATCAGAGTGTTACTGTGAGGGGTGTGGGGTATATCAGAGAGTGTTACAGTGAGGGGTGTGGGGTATATCAGAGTGTTACAGTGAGGGGTGTGGGGTATATCAGAGTGTTTACAGTGAGGGGTTTGGGGTATATCAGAGTGTTACAGTGAGGGGTGTGGGGTATATCAGTGTGTTACAGTGAGGGATGTGGGGTATATCAGAGTGTTACAGTGAGGGGTGTGGGTTATATCAGAGAGTGTTTACAGTGATTGGTGTGGGCTATATCAGTGTGTTACAGTGAGGGGTGTAGGGTATGTCAGAGTGTTACAGTGAGGGGTGTGGGGTAAATCAGAGAGTGTTTACAGTGATTGGTGTGGGGTATATCAGTGTGTTACAGTGAGGGGTGTGGGGTATATCAGAGTGTTACAGTGAGGGGTGTGGGGTATATCTGTGTGTTACAGTGAGGGGTGTGGGGTCTATAAGAGTGTTTACACTGAGGGGTGTGGGGTATATCAGAGTGTTACAGTGAGGGGTGTGGGGTATATCAGAGAGTGTTACAGTGAGGGGTGAGGAGTATATCAGAGTGTTACAGTGAGGGGTGTGGGGTATATCGGAGTGTTTCAGTGAGGGGTGTGGGGTATATCAGAGAGTGTTACAGTGAGGGATGTGGGGTATATCAGAGTGTTTCAGTGAGGGGTGTGGGGTATATCAGAGTGTTCCAGTGAGGGGTGTGGAGTATATCAGAGTGTTTCAGTGAGGGCTGTGGGATATATCAGAGTGTTTCAGTGAGGGGTGTGGAGTATATCAGAGTGTTTCATTGAGGGCTGTGGGATATATCAGAGTGTTCCAGTGAGCGGTGTGGGATATATCAGAGTGTTACAGTGAGGGGTGTGGGGTATATCAGAGTGTTACAGTGAGGGGAGTGGGGTATATCAGAGTATTACAGTGAGGGGTGTGGGGTATATCTGAGTGTTACAGTGAGGGGTGTGGGGTATATCAGAGTGTTACAGTGAGGGGTGTGGGGTATATCAGAGTGTTACAGTGAGGGGTGTGGGGTATATCAGAGACTGTTACAGTGAGGGGTGAGGAGTATATCAGAGTGTTACAGTGAGGGGTGTGGGGTATATCAGAGTGTTACAGTGAGGGGTGTGGGATATATCAGAGTGTTTCAGTGAGGGGTGTGGAGTATATCAGAGTGTTACAGTGAGGGGTGTGGGACATATCAGAGTGTTTCAGTGAGGGGTGTGGAGTATATCAGAGTGTTACAGTGAGAGGTGTGGGGCAGATCAGAGTGTTTCAGTGAGGGGAGTGGGGTATATCAGAGTGTTACAGTGAGGGGTGTGGAGTATATCAGAGTGTTACAGTGAGGGGTGTGGGGTATATCAGAGTGTGACAGTGAGGGGTGTGGGGTATATCAGAGTGTTCCAGTGAGCGGTGTGGGGTATATCAGAGTGTTAGAGTGAGGGGTGTGGGGTATATCAGAGTGTTACTGTGAGGGGTGTGGGGTATATCAGAGAGTGTTACAGTGAGGGGTGTGGGGTATATCAGAGTGTTACAGTGAGGGGTGTGGGGTATATCAGAGTGTTACAGTGAGCGGTGTGGGGTACATCAGTGTGTTACAGTGAGGGGTGTGGGATATATCAGTGTGTTACAGTGAGGGATGTGGGGTATATCAGAGTGTTACAGTGAGGGGTGTGGGGTACATCAGTGTGTTACAGTGAGGGGTGTGGGGTACATCAGTGTGTTACAGTGAGGGGTGTGGGATATATCAGAGTGTTACTGTGAGGGGTGTGGGGTATATCAGAGAGTGTTACAGTGAGGGGTGTGGGGTATATCAGAGTGTTACAGTGAGGGGTGTGGGGTATATCAGAGTGTTTACAGTGAGGGGTTTGGGGTATATCAGTGTGTTACAGTGAGGGATGTGGGGTATATCAGAGTGTTACAGTGAGGGGTGTGGGTTATATCAGAGAGTGTTTACAGTGATTGGTGTGGGCTATATCAGTGTGTTACAGTGAGGGGTGTAGGGTATGTCAGAGTGTTACAGTGAGGGGTGTGGGGTAAATCAGAGAGTGTTTACAGTGATTGGTGTGGGGTATATCAGTGTGTTACAGTGAGGGGTGTGGGGTATATCAGAGTGTTACAGTGAGGGGTGTGGGGTATATCTGTGTGTTACAGTGAGGGGTGTGGGATATATCAGAGTGTTACTGTGAGGGGTGTGGGGTATATCAGAGAGTGTTACAGTGAGGGGTGTGGGGTATATCAGAGTGTTACAGTGAGCGGTGTGGGGTACATCAGTGTGTTACAGTGAGGGGTGTGGGATATATCAGAGTGTTACTGTGAGGGGTGTGGGGTATATCAGAGAGTGTTACAGTGAGGGGTGTGGGGTATATCAGAGTGTTACAGTGAGGGGTGTGGGGTATATCAGAGTGTTTACAGTGAGGGGTTTGGGGTATATCAGTGTGTTACAGTGAGGGATGTGGGGTATATCAGAGTGTTACAGTGAGGGGTGTGGGTTATATCAGAGAGTGTTTACAGTGATTGGTGTGGGCTATATCAGTGTGTTACAGTGAGGGGTGTAGGGTATGTCAGAGTGTTACAGTGAGGGGTGTGGGGTAAATCAGAGAGTGTTTACAGTGATTGGTGTGGGGTATATCAGTGTGTTACAGTGAGGGGTGTGGGGTATATCAGAGTGTTACAGTGAGGGGTGTGGGGTATATCTGTGTGTTACAGTGAGGGGTGTGGGGTCTATAAGAGTGTTTACACTGAGGGGTGTGGGGTATATCAGAGTGTTACAGTGAGGGGTGTGGGGTATATCAGAGAGTGTTACAGTGAGGGGTGTGGGGTATATCAGAGACTGTTACAGTGAGGGGTGAGGAGTATATCAGAGTGTTACAGTGAGGGGTGTGGGGTATATCAGAGTGTTACAGTGAGGGGTGTGGGGTATATCAGAGTGTGACAGTGAGGGGTGTGGGGTATATCAGAGTGTTACAGTGAGGGGAGTGGGGTATATCAGAGTATTACAGTGAGGGGTGTGGGGTATATCTGAGTGTTACAGTGAGGGGTGTGGTATATCAGAGTGTTACAGTGAGGGGTGTGGGGTGTATCAGAGTGTTACAGTGACGGGTGTGGGGTATATCAGAGTATTACAGTGAGGGGTGTGGGGTATATCAGAGTGTTACAGTGAGGGGTGTGGGGTATATCAGAGTGTTCCAGTGAGGGGTGTGGGGTATATCAGAGTGTTTCAGTGAGGGGTGTGGGAAATATCAGAGTGTTTCAGTGAGGGGTGTGGGGTATATCAGAGTGTTTCAGTGAGGGGTGTGGGAAATATCAGAGTGTTTCAGTGAGGGGTGTGGGGTTTATCAGAGTGTTTCAGTGAGGGGTGTGGGATATATCAGAGTGTTTCAGTGAGGGGTGTGGAGTATATCAGAGTGTTTCAGTGAGGGGTGTGGGGTATATCAGAGTGTTTCAGTGAGGGGTGTGGGATATATCAGAGTGTTTCAGTGAGGGTTGTGGAGTAGATCAGAGTGTTTCAGTGAGGGCTGTGGGATATATCAGAGTGTTCCAGTGAGCGGTGTGGGATATATCAGAGTGTTTCAGTGAGGGGTGTGGGGTATATCAGAGTGTTTCAGTGAGGGGTGTGGGGTATATCAGAGTGTTCCAGTGAGGGGTGTGGGGTATATCAGAGTGTTTGCAGTGAGGGGTGTTGAGTATATCAGAGTGTTTCAGTGAGGGCTGTGGGATATATCAGAGTGTTCCAGTGAGCGGTGTGGGATATATCAGAGTGTTACAGTGAGGGGTGTGGGGTATATCAGAGTGTTACAGTGAGGGGTGTGGGGTATATCGGAGTGTTTCAGTGAGGGGTGTGGGGTATATCAGAGAGTGTTACAGTGAGGGGTGTGGGGTATATCAGAGTGTTTCAGTGAGGGGTGTGGGGTATATCAGAGTGTTCCAGTGAGGGGTGTGGAGTATATCAGAGTGTTTCAGTGAGGGCTGTGGGATATATCAGAGTGTTTCAGTGAGGGGTGTGGAGTATATCAGAGTGTTTCAGTGAGGGCTGTGGGATATATCAGAGTGTTCCAGTGAGCGGTGTGGGATATATCAGAGTGTTACAGTGAGGGGTGTGGGGTATATCAGAGTGTGACAGTGAGGGGTGTGGGGTATATCAGAGTGTTACAGTGAGGGGAGTGGGGTATATCAGAGTGTTACAGTGAGGGGTGTGGGGTATATCAGAGTGTGACAGTGAGGGGTGTGGGGTATATCAGAGTGTTACAGTGAGGGGTGTGGGGTATATCAGAGTGTGACAGTGAGGGGTGTGGGGTATATCAGAGTGTTACAGTGAGGGGAGTGGGGTATATCAGAGTATTACAGTGAGGGGTGTGGGGTATATCTGAGTGTTACAGTGAGGGGTGTGGTATATCAGAGTGTTACAGTGAGGGGTGTGGGGTATATCAGAGTGTTACAGTGAGGGGTGTGGGGTATATCAGAGACTGTTACAGTGAGGGGTGAGGAGTATATCAGAGTGTTACAGTGAGGGGTGTGGGGTATATCAGAGTGTTACAGTGAGGGGTGTGGGGTATATCAGAGTGTGACAGTGAGGGGTGTGGGGTATATCAGAGTGTTACAGTGAGGGGAGTGGGGTATATCAGAGTATTACAGTGAGGGGTGTGGGGTATATCTGAGTGTTACAGTGAGGGGTGTGGTATATCAGAGTGTTACAGTGAGGGGTGTGGGGTATATCAGAGTGTTACAGTGAGGGGTGTGGGGTATATCAGAGTGTTCCAGTGAGGGGTGTGGGGTATATCAGAGTGTTTCAGTGAGGGGTGTGGGAAATATCAGAGTGTTTCAGTGAGGGGTGTGGGGTATATCAGAGTGTTTCAGTGAGGGGTGTGGGAAATATCAGAGTGTTTCAGTGAGGGGTGTGGGGTTTATCAGAGTGTTTCAGTGAGGGGTGTGGGATATATCAGAGTGTTTCAGTGAGGGGTGTGGAGTATATCAGAGTGTTTCAGTGAGGGGTGTGGGGTATATCAGAGTGTTTCAGTGAGGGGTGTGGGATATATCAGAGTGTTTCAGTGAGGGTTGTGGAGTAGATCAGAGTGTTTCAGTGAGGGGTGTGGAGTATATCAGAGTGTTACAGTGAGGGGTGTTTGGTATATCGGAGTGTTTCAGTGAGGGGTATGGGGTATATCAGAGTGTTTCAGTGAGGGGTGTGGAGTATATCAGAGTGTTACAGTGAGGGGTGTGGGGTATATCAGAGTGTTACAGTGAGGGGTGTGGGGTATATCAGAGTATCACAGTGAGGGGTGTGGAGTATATCAGAGTGTTTCAGTGAGGGGTGTGGGGTATATCAAAGTATTACAGTGAGGGGTGTGGAGTATATCAGAGTGTTACAGTGAGGGGTGTGGGGTATATCGGAGTGTTTCAGTGAGGGGTATGGGGTATATCAGAGTGTTTCAGTGAGGGGTGTGGAGTATATCAGAGTGTTACAGTGAGGGGTGTGGGGTATATCAGAGTGTTACTGTGAGGGGTGTGGGGTATATCAGAGTATCACAGTGAGGGGTGTGGAGTATATCAGAGTGTTTCAGTGAGGGGTGTGGGGTATATCAAAGTATTACAGTGAGGGGTGTGGAGTATATCAGAGTGTTTCAGTGAGGGGTGTGGGGTATATCAGAGTGTTACAGTGAGCGGTGTGGGGTACATCAGTGTGTTACAGTGAGGGGTGTGGGATATATCAGATTGTTACAGTGAGCGGTGTGGGGTACATCAGTGTGTTACAGTGAGGGGTGTGGGATATATCAGAGTGTTACTGTGAGGGGTGTGGGGTATATCAGAGAGTGTTACAGTGAGGGGTGTGGGGTATATCAGAGTGTTACAGTGAGGGGTGTGGGGTATATCAGAGTGTTTACAGTGAGGGGTTTGGGGTATATCAGAGTGTTACAGTGAGGGGTGTGGGGTATATCAGTGTGTTACAGTGAGGGATGTGGGGTATATCAGAGTGTTACAGTGAGGGGTGTGGGTTATATCAGAGAGTGTTTACAGTGATTGGTGTGGGCTATATCAGTGTGTTACAGTGAGGGGTGTAGGGTATGTCAGAGTGTTACAGTGAGGGGTGTGGGGTAAATCAGAGAGTGTTTACAGTGATTGGTGTGGGGTATATCAGTGTGTTACAGTGAGGGGTGTGGGGTATATCAGAGTGTTACAGTGAGGGGTGTGGGGTATATCTGTGTGTTACAGTGAGGGGTGTGGGGTCTATAAGAGTGTTTACACTGAGGGGTGTGGGGTATATCAGAGTGTTACAGTGAGGGGTGTGGGGTATATCAGAGAGTGTTACAGTGAGGGGTGAGGAGTATATCAGAGTGTTACAGTGAGGGGTGTGGGGTATATCGGAGTGTTTCAGTGAGGGGTGTGGGGTATATCAGAGAGTGTTACAGTGAGGGATGTGGGGTATATCAGAGTGTTTCAGTGAGGGGTGTGGGGTATATCAGAGTGTTCCAGTGAGGGGTGTGGAGTATATCAGAGTGTTTCAGTGAGGGCTGTGGGATATATCAGAGTGTTTCAGTGAGGGGTGTGGAGTATATCAGAGTGTTTCATTGAGGGCTGTGGGATATATCAGAGTGTTCCAGTGAGCGGTGTGGGATATATCAGAGTGTTACAGTGAGGGGTGTGGGGTATATCAGAGTGTTACAGTGAGGGGAGTGGGGTATATCAGAGTATTACAGTGAGGGGTGTGGGGTATATCTGAGTGTTACAGTGAGGGGTGTGGGGTATATCAGAGTGTTACAGTGAGGGGTGTGGGGTATATCAGAGTGTTACAGTGAGGGGTGTGGGGTATATCAGAGACTGTTACAGTGAGGGGTGAGGAGTATATCAGAGTGTTACAGTGAGGGGTGTGGGGTATATCAGAGTGTTACAGTGAGGGGTGTGGGATATATCAGAGTGTTTCAGTGAGGGGTGTGGAGTATATCAGAGTGTTACAGTGAGGGGTGTGGGACATATCAGAGTGTTTCAGTGAGGGGTGTGGAGTATATCAGAGTGTTACAGTGAGAGGTGTGGGGCAGATCAGAGTGTTTCAGTGAGGGGAGTGGGGTATATCAGAGTGTTACAGTGAGGGGTGTGGAGTATATCAGAGTGTTACAGTGAGGGGTGTGGGGTATATCAGAGTGTGACAGTGAGGGGTGTGGGGTATATCAGAGTGTTCCAGTGAGCGGTGTGGGGTATATCAGAGTGTTAGAGTGAGGGGTGTGGGGTATATCAGAGTGTTACTGTGAGGGGTGTGGGGTATATCAGAGAGTGTTACAGTGAGGGGTGTGGGGTATATCAGAGTGTTACAGTGAGGGGTGTGGGGTATATCAGAGTGTTACAGTGAGCGGTGTGGGGTACATCAGTGTGTTACAGTGAGGGGTGTGGGATATATCAGATTGTTACAGTGAGCGGTGTGGGGTACATCAGTGTGTTACAGTGAGGGGTGTGGGATATATCAGAGTGTTACTGTGAGGGGTGTGGGGTATATCAGAGAGTGTTACAGTGAGGGGTGTGGGGTATATCAGAGTGTTACAGTGAGGGGTGTGGGGTATATCAGAGTGTTTACAGTGAGGGGTTTGGGGTATATCAGAGTGTTACAGTGAGGGGTGTGGGGTATATCAGTGTGTTACAGTGAGGGATGTGGGGTATATCAGAGTGTTACAGTGAGGGGTGTGGGTTATATCAGAGAGTGTTTACAGTGATTGGTGTGGGCTATATCAGTGTGTTACAGTGAGGGGTGTAGGGTATGTCAGAGTGTTACAGTGAGGGGTGTGGGGTAAATCAGAGAGTGTTTACAGTGATTGGTGTGGGGTATATCAGTGTGTTACAGTGAGGGGTGTGGGGTATATCAGAGTGTTACAGTGAGGGGTGTGGGGTATATCTGTGTGTTACAGTGAGGGGTGTGGGGTCTATAAGAGTGTTTACACTGAGGGGTGTGGGGTATATCAGAGTGTTACAGTGAGGGGTGTGGGGTATATCAGAGAGTGTTACAGTGAGGGGTGTGGGGTATATCAGAGACTGTTACAGTGAGGGGTGAGGAGTATATCAGAGTGTTACAGTGAGGGGTGTGGGGTATATCAGAGTGTTACAGTGAGGGGTGTGGGGTATATCAGAGTGTGACAGTGAGGGGTGTGGGGTATATCAGAGTGTTACAGTGAGGGGAGTGGGGTATATCAGAGTATTACAGTGAGGGGTGTGGGGTATATCTGAGTGTTACAGTGAGGGGTGTGGTATATCAGAGTGTTACAGTGAGGGGTGTGGGGTGTATCAGAGTGTTACAGTGACGGGTGTGGGGTATATCAGAGTATTACAGTGAGGGGTGTGGGGTATGTCAGAGTGTTACAGTGAGGGGTGTGGGGTATATCAGAGTGTTCCAGTGAGGGGTGTGGGGTATATCAGAGTGTTTCAGTGAGGGGTGTGGGAAATATCAGAGTGTTTCAGTGAGGGGTGTGGGGTATATCAGAGTGTTTCAGTGAGGGGTGTGGGAAATATCAGAGTGTTTCAGTGAGGGGTGTGGGGTTTATCAGAGTGTTTCAGTGAGGGGTGTGGGATATATCAGAGTGTTTCAGTGAGGGGTGTGGAGTATATCAGAGTGTTTCAGTGAGGGGTGTGGGGTATATCAGAGTGTTTCAGTGAGGGGTGTGGGATATATCAGAGTGTTTCAGTGAGGGTTGTGGAGTAGATCAGAGTGTTTCAGTGAGGGCTGTGGGATATATCAGAGTGTTCCAGTGAGCGGTGTGGGATATATCAGAGTGTTTCAGTGAGGGGTGTGGGGTATATCAGAGTGTTTCAGTGAGGGGTGTGGGGTATATCAGAGTGTTCCAGTGAGGGGTGTGGGGTATATCAGAGTGTTTGCAGTGAGGGGTGTTGAGTATATCAGAGTGTTTCAGTGAGGGCTGTGGGATATATCAGAGTGTTCCAGTGAGCGGTGTGGGATATATCAGAGTGTTACAGTGAGGGGTGTGGGGTATATCAGAGTGTTACAGTGAGGGGTGTGGGGTATATCGGAGTGTTTCAGTGAGGGGTGTGGGGTATATCAGAGAGTGTTACAGTGAGGGGTGTGGGGTATATCAGAGTGTTTCAGTGAGGGGTGTGGGGTATATCAGAGTGTTCCAGTGAGGGGTGTGGAGTATATCAGAGTGTTTCAGTGAGGGCTGTGGGATATATCAGAGTGTTTCAGTGAGGGGTGTGGAGTATATCAGAGTGTTTCAGTGAGGGCTGTGGGATATATCAGAGTGTTCCAGTGAGCGGTGTGGGATATATCAGAGTGTTACAGTGAGGGGTGTGGGGTATATCAGAGTGTGACAGTGAGGGGTGTGGGGTATATCAGAGTGTTACAGTGAGGGGAGTGGGGTATATCAGAGTGTTACAGTGAGGGGTGTGGGGTATATCAGAGTGTGACAGTGAGGGGTGTGGGGTATATCAGAGTGTTACAGTGAGGGGTGTGGGGTATATCAGAGTGTGACAGTGAGGGGTGTGGGGTATATCAGAGTGTTACAGTGAGGGGAGTGGGGTATATCAGAGTATTACAGTGAGGGGTGTGGGGTATATCTGAGTGTTACAGTGAGGGGTGTGGTATATCAGAGTGTTACAGTGAGGGGTGTGGGGTATATCAGAGTGTTACAGTGAGGGGTGTGGGGTATATCAGAGACTGTTACAGTGAGGGGTGAGGAGTATATCAGAGTGTTACAGTGAGGGGTGTGGGGTATATCAGAGTGTTACAGTGAGGGGTGTGGGGTATATCAGAGTGTGACAGTGAGGGGTGTGGGGTATATCAGAGTGTTACAGTGAGGGGAGTGGGGTATATCAGAGTATTACAGTGAGGGGTGTGGGGTATATCTGAGTGTTACAGTGAGGGGTGTGGTATATCAGAGTGTTACAGTGAGGGGTGTGGGGTATATCAGAGTGTTACAGTGAGGGGTGTGGGGTATATCAGAGTGTTCCAGTGAGGGGTGTGGGGTATATCAGAGTGTTTCATTGAGGGGTGTGGGAAATATCAGAGTGTTTCAGTGAGGGGTGTGGGGTATATCAGAGTGTTTCAGTGAGGGGTGTGGGAAATATCAGAGTGTTTCAGTGAGGGGTGTAGGGTTTATCAGAGTGTTTCAGTGAGGGGTGTGGGATATATCAGAGTGTTTCAGTGAGGGGTGTGGAGTATATCAGAGTGTTTCAGTGAGGGGTGTGGGGTATATCAGAGTGTTTCAGTGAGGGGTGTGGGATATATCAGAGTGTTTCAGTGAGGGTTGTGGAGTAGATCAGAGTGTTTCAGTGAGGGGTGTGGAGTATATCAGAGTGTTACAGTGAGGGGTGTGGGGTATATCGGAGTGTTTCAGTGAGGGGTATGGGGTATATCAGAGTGTTTCAGTGAGGGGTGTGGAGTATATCAGAGTGTTACAGTGAGGGGTGTGGGGTATATCAGAGTGTTACTGTGAGGGGTGTGGGGTATATCAGAGTATCACAGTGAGGGGTGTGGAGTATATCAGAGTGTTTCAGTGAGGGGTGTGGGGTATATCAAAGTATTACAGTGAGGGGTGTGGAGTATATCAGAGTGTTACAGTGAGGGGTGTGGGGTATATCGGAGTGTTTCAGTGAGGGGTATGGGGTATATCAGAGTGTTTCAGTGAGGGGTGTGGAGTATATCAGAGTGTTACAGTGAGGGGTGTGGGGTATATCAGAGTTTTACTGTGAGGGGTGTGGGGTATATCAGAGTATCACAGTGAGGGGTGTGGAGTATATCAGAGTGTTTCAGTGAGGGGTGTGGGGTATATCAAAGTATTACAGTGAGGGGTGTGGAGTATATCAGAGTGTTTCAGTGAGGGGTGTGGGGTATATCAGAGTGTTACAGTGAGCGGTGTGGGGTACATCAGTGTGTTACAGTGAGGGGTGTGGGATATATCAGAGTGTTTACAGCGAGGGGTTTGGGGTATATCAGAGAGTGTTACAGTGAGGGGTGTGGGGTATATCAGAGTGTTACAGTGAGGGGTGTGGGGTATATCAGAGTGTTTACAGCGAGGGGTTTGGGGTATATCAGAGTGTTACAGTGAGGGGTGTGGGGTATATCAGTGTGTTACAGTGAGGGATGTGGGGTATATCAGAGTGTTACAGTGAGGGGTGTGGGTTATATCAGAGAGTGTTTACAGTGATTGGTGTGGGCTATATCAGTGTGTTACAGTGAGGGGTGTAGGGTATGTCAGAGTGTTACAGTGAGGGGTGTGGGGTAAATCAGAGAGTGTTTACAGTGATTGGTGTGGGGTATATCAGTGTGTTACAGTGAGGGGTGTGGGGTATATCAGAGTGTTACAGTGAGGGGTGTGGGGTATATCTGTGTGTTACAGTGAGGGGTGTGGGGTCTATAAGAGTGTTTACACTGAGGGGTGTGGGGTATATCAGAGTGTTACAGTGAGGGGTGTGGGGTATATCAGAGAGTGTTACAGTGAGGGGTGAGGAGTATATCAGAGTGTTACAGTGAGGGGTGTGGGGTATATCGGAGTGTTTCAGTGAGGGGTGTGGGGTATATCAGAGAGTGTTACAGTGAGGGATGTGGGGTATATCAGAGTGTTTCAGTGAGGGGTGTGGGGTATATCAGAGTGTTCCAGTGAGGGGTGTGGAGTATATCAGAGTGTTACAGTGAGGGGAGTGGGGTATATCAGAGTATTACAGTGAGGGGTGTGGAGTATATCAGAGTGTTACAGTGAGGGCTGTGGGATATATCAGAGTGTTCCAGTGAGCGGTGTGGGATATATCAGAGTGTTACAGTGAGGGGTGTGGGGTATATCAGAGTGTTACAGTGAGGGGAGTGGGGTATATCAGAGTATTACAGTGAGGGGTGTGGGGTATATCTGAGTGTTACAGTGAGGGGTGTGGGGTATATCAGAGTGTTACAGTGAGGGGTGTGGGGTATATCAGAGTGTTACAGTGAGGGGTGTGGGGTATATCAGAGACTGTTACAGTGAGGGGTGAGGAGTATATCAGAGTGTTACAGTGAGGGGTGTGGGGTATATCAGAGTGTTACAGTGAGGGGTGTGGGATATATCAGAGTGTTTCAGTGAGGGGTGTGGAGTATATCAGAGTGTTACAGTGAGGGGTGTGGGACATATCAGAGTGTTTCAGTGAGGGGTGTGGAGTATATCAGAGTGTTACAGTGAGAGGTGTGGGGCAGATCAGAGTGTTTCAGTGAGGGGAGTGGGGTATATCAGAGTGTTACAGTGAGGGGTGTGGAGTATATCAGAGTGTTACAGTGAGGGGTGTGGGGTATATCAGAGTGTGACAGTGAGGGGTGTGGGGTATATCAGAGTGTTCCAGTGAGCGGTGTGGGGTATATCAGAGTGTTAGAGTGAGGGGTGTGGGGTATATCAGAGTGTTACTGTGAGGGGTGTGGGGTATATCAGAGAGTGTTACAGTGAGGGGTGTGGGGTATATCAGAGTGTTACAGTGAGGGGTGTGGGGTATATCAGAGTGTTACAGTGAGCGGTGTGGGGTACATCAGTGTGTTACAGTGAGGGGTGTGGGATATATCAGATTGTTACAGTGAGCGGTGTGGGGTACATCAGTGTGTTACAGTGAGGGGTGTGGGATATATCAGAGTGTTACTGTGAGGGGTGTGGGGTATATCAGAGAGTGTTACAGTGAGGGGTGTGGGGTATATCAGAGTGTTACAGTGAGGGGTGTGGGGTATATCAGAGTGTTTACAGTGAGGGGTTTGGGGTATATCAGAGTGTTACAGTGAGGGGTGTGGGGTATATCAGTGTGTTACAGTGAGGGATGTGGGGTATATCAGAGTGTTACAGTGAGGGGTGTGGGTTATATCAGAGAGTGTTTACAGTGATTGGTGTGGGCTATATCAGTGTGTTACAGTGAGGGGTGTAGGGTATGTCAGAGTGTTACAGTGAGGGGTGTGGGGTAAATCAGAGAGTGTTTACAGTGATTGGTGTGGGGTATATCAGTGTGTTACAGTGAGGGGTGTGGGGTATATCAGAGTGTTACAGTGAGGGGTGTGGGGTATATCTGTGTGTTACAGTGAGGGGTGTGGGGTCTATAAGAGTGTTTACACTGAGGGGTGTGGGGTATATCAGAGTGTTACAGTGAGGGGTGTGGGGTATATCAGAGAGTGTTACAGTGAGGGGTGAGGAGTATATCAGAGTGTTACAGTGAGGGGTGTGGGGTATATCGGAGTGTTTCAGTGAGGGGTGTGGGGTATATCAGAGAGTGTTACAGTGAGGGATGTGGGGTATATCAGAGTGTTTCAGTGAGGGGTGTGGGGTATATCAGAGTGTTCCAGTGAGGGGTGTGGAGTATATCAGAGTGTTTCAGTGAGGGCTGTGGGATATATCAGAGTGTTTCAGTGAGGGGTGTGGAGTATATCAGAGTGTTTCATTGAGGGCTGTGGGATATATCAGAGTGTTCCAGTGAACGGTGTGGGATATATCAGAGTGTTACAGTGAGGGGTGTGGGGTATATCAGAGTGTTACAGTGAGGGGAGTGGGGTATATCAGAGTATTACAGTGAGGGGTGTGGGGTATATCTGAGTGTTACAGTGAGGGGTGTGGGGTATATCAGAGTGTTACAGTGAGGGGTGTGGGGTATATCAGAGTGTTACAGTGAGGGGTGTGGGGTATATCAGAGACTGTTACAGTGAGGGGTGAGGAGTATATCAGAGTGTTACAGTGAGGGGTGTGGGGTATATCAGAGTGTTTCAGTGAGGGGTGTGGGGTATATCAGAGAGTGTTACAGTGAGGGGTGTGGGGTATATCAGAGTGTTTCAGTGAGGGGTGTGGGGTATATCAGAGTGTTCCAGTGAGGGGTGTGGAGTATATCAGAGTGTTTCAGTGAGGGCTGTGGGATATATCAGAGTGTTTCAGTGAGGGGTGTGGAGTATATCAGAGTGTTTCAGTGAGGGCTGTGGGATATATCAGAGTGTTCCAGTGAGCGGTGTGGGATATATCAGAGTGTTTCAGTGAGGGGTGTGGGGTATATCAGAGTGTTTCAGTGAGGGGTGTGGGGTATATCAGAGTGTTCCAGTGAGGGGTGTGGGGTATATCAGAGTGTTTGCAGTGAGGGGTGTTGAGTATATCAGAGTGTTTCAGTGAGGGCTGTGGGATATATCAGAGTGTTCCAGTGAGCGGTGTGGGATATATCAGAGTGTTACAGTGAGGGGTGTGGGGTATATCAGAGTGTTACAGTGAGGGGTGTGGGGTATATCGGAGTGTTTCAGTGAGGGGTGTGGGGTATATCAGAGAGTGTTACAGTGAGGGGTGTGGGGTATATCAGAGTGTTTCAGTGAGGGGTGTGGGGTATATCAGAGTGTTCCAGTGAGGGGTGTGGAGTATATCAGAGTGTTTCAGTGAGGGCTGTGGGATATATCAGAGTGTTTCAGTGAGGGGTGTGGAGTATATCAGAGTGTTTCAGTGAGGGCTGTGGGATATATCAGAGTGTTCCAGTGAGCGGTGTGGGATATATCAGAGTGTTACAGTGAGGGGTGTGGGGTATATCAGAGTGTGACAGTGAGGGGTGTGGGGTATATCAGAGTGTTACAGTGAGGGGAGTGGGGTATATCAGAGTGTTACAGTGAGGGGTGTGGGGTATATCAGAGTGTGACAGTGAGGGGTGTGGGGTATATCAGAGTGTTACAGTGAGGGGTGTGGGGTATATCAGAGTGTGACAGTGAGGGGTGTGGGGTATATCAGAGTGTTACAGTGAGGGGAGTGGGGTATATCAGAGTATTACAGTGAGGGGTGTGGGGTATATCTGAGTGTTACAGTGAGGGGTGTGGTATATCAGAGTGTTACAGTGAGGGGTGTGGGGTATATCAGAGTGTTACAGTGAGGGGTGTGGGGTATATCAGAGACTGTTACAGTGAGGGGTGAGGAGTATATCAGAGTGTTACAGTGAGGGGTGTGGGGTATATCAGAGTGTTACAGTGAGGGGTGTGGGGTATATCAGAGTGTGACAGTGAGGGGTGTGGGGTATATCAGAGTGTTACAGTGAGGGGAGTGGGGTATATCAGAGTATTACAGTGAGGGGTGTGGGGTATATCTGAGTTTTACAGTGAGGGGTGTGGTATATCAGAGTGTTACAGTGAGGGGTGTGGGGTGTATCAGAGTGTTACAGTGACGGGTGTGGGGTATATCAGAGTATTACAGTGAGGGGTGTGGGGTATATCAGAGTGTTACAGTGAGGGGTGTGGGGTATATCAGAGTGTTCCAGTGAGGGGTGTGGGGTATATCAGAGTGTTTCAGTGAGGGGTGTGGGAAATATCAGAGTGTTTCAGTGAGGGGTGTGGGGTATATCAGAGTGTTTCAGTGAGGGGTGTGGGAAATATCAGAGTGTTTCAGTGAGGGGTGTGGGGTTTATCAGAGTGTTTCAGTGAGGGGTGTGGGATATATCAGAGTGTTTCAGTGAGGGGTGTGGAGTATATCAGAGTGTTTCAGTGAGGGGTGTGGGGTATATCAGAGTGTTTCAGTGAGGGGTGTGGGATATATCAGAGTGTTTCAGTGAGGGTTGTGGAGTAGATCAGAGTGTTTCAGTGAGGGGTGTGGAGTATATCAGAGTGTTACAGTGAGGGGTGTGGGGTATATCGGAGTGTTTCAGTGAGGGGTATGGGGTATATCAGAGTGTTTCAGTGAGGGGTGTGGAGTATATCAGAGTGTTACAGTGAGGGGTGTGGGGTATATCAGAGTGTTACTGTGAGGGGTGTGGGGTATATCAGAGTATCACAGTGAGGGGTGTGGAGTATATCAGAGTGTTTCAGTGAGGGGTGTGGGGTATATCAAAGTATTACAGTGAGGGGTGTGGAGTATATCAGAGTGTTACAGTGAGGGGTGTGGGGTATATCGGAGTGTTTCAGTGAGGGGTATGGGGTATATCAGAGTGTTTCAGTGAGGGGTGTGGAGTATATCAGAGTGTTACAGTGAGGGGTGTGGGGTATATCAGAGTGTTACTGTGAGGGGTGTGGGGTATATCAGAGTATCACAGTGAGGGGTGTGGAGTATATCAGAGTGTTTCAGTGAGGGGTGTGGGGTATATCAAAGTATTACAGTGAGGGGTGTGGAGTATATCAGAGTGTTTCAGTGAGGGGTGTGGGGTATATCAGAGTATTACAGTGAGGGGTGTGGAGTATATCAGAGTGTTTCAGTGAGGGGTGTGGGGTATATCGGAGTGTTTCAGTGAGGGGTGTGGGGTATATCAGAGTGTTACAGTGAGGGGGTGGGGTATATCAGAGTGTTTCAGTGAGGGGTGTGGAGTATATCAGATTGTTTCAGTGAGGGGTGTGGGGTATATCAGAGAGTGTTACAGTGAGGGGTGTGGGGTATATCAGAGTGTTACAGTGAGGGGTGTGGGGTATATCAGAGTCTTTACAGTGAGGGGTGTGGGGTATATCAGTGTGTTACAGTGAGGGGTGTGGGGTATATCAGTGTGTTACAGTGAGGGATGTGGGGTATATCAGAGTGTTACAGTGAGGGGTGTGGGTTATATCAGAGAGTGTTTACAGTGATTGGTGTGGGCTATATCAGTGTGTTACAGTGAGGGGTGTAGGGTATGTCAGAGTGTTACAGTGAGGGGTGTGGGGTAAATCAGAGAGTGTTTACAGTGATTGGTGTGGGGTATATCAGTGTGTTACAGTGAGGGGTGTGGGGTATATCAGAGTGTTACAGTGAGGGGTGTGGGGTATATCTGTGTGTTACAGTGAGGGGTGTGGGGTCTATAAGAGTGTTTACACTGAGGGGTGTGGGGTATATCAGAGTGTTACAGTGAGGGGTGTGGGGTATATCAGAGAGTGTTACAGTGAGGGGTGAGGAGTATATCAGAGTGTTACAGTGCGGGGTGTGGGGTATATCGGAGTGTTTCAGTGAGGGGTGTGGGGTATATCAGAGAGTGTTACAGTGAGGGATGTGGGGTATATCAGAGTGTTTCAGTGAGGGGTGTGGGGTATATCAGAGTGTTCCAGTGAGGGGTGTGGAGTATATCAGAGTGTTTCAGTGCGGGCTGTGGGATATATCAGAGTGTTTCAGTGAGGGGTGTGGAGTATATCAGAGTGTTTCAGTGAGGGCTGTGGGATATATCAGAGTGTTCCAGTGAGCGGTGTGGGATATATCAGAGTGTTACAGTGAGGGGTGTGGGGTATATCAGAGTGTTACAGTGAGGGGAGTGGGGTATATCAGAGTATTACAGTGAGGGGTGTGGGGTATATCTGAGTGTTACAGTGAGGGGTGTGGGGTATATCAGAGTGTTACAGTGAGGGGTGTGGGGTATATCAGAGTTTTACAGTGAGGGGTGTGGGGTATATCAGAGACTGTTACAGTGAGGGGTGAGGAGTATATCAGAGTGTTACAGTGAGGGGTGTGGGGTATATCAGAGTGTTTCAGTGAGGGGTGTGGGGTATATCAGAGAGTGTTACAGTGAGGGGTGTGGGGTATATCAGAGTGTTTCAGTGAGGGGTGTGGGGTATATCAGAGTGTTCCAGTGTGGGGTGTGGAGTATATCAGAGTGTTTCAGTGAGGGCTGTGGGATATATCAGAGTGTTTCAGTGAGGGGTGTGGAGTATATCAGAGTGTTTCAGTGAGGGCTGTGGGATATATCAGAGTGTTCCAGTGAGCGGTGTGGGATATATCAGAGTGTTTCAGTGAGGGGTGTGGGGTATATCAGAGTGTTTCAGTGAGGGGTGTGGGGTATATCAGAGTGTTCCAGTGAGGGGTGTGGGGTATATCAGAGTGTTTGCAGTGAGGGGTGTGGAGTATATCAGAGTGTTTCAGTGAGGGCTGTGGGATATATCAGAGTGTTCCAGTGAGCGGTGTGGGATATATCAGAGTGTTACAGTGAGGGGTGTGGGACATATCAGAGTGTTTCAGTGAGGGGTGTGGAGTATATCAGAGTGTTACAGTGAGAGGTGTGGGGCAGATCAGAGTGTTTCAGTGAGGGGAGTGGGGTATATCAGAGTGTTACAGTGAGGGGTGTGGAGTATATCAGAGTGTTACAGTGAGGGGTGTGGGGTATATCAGAGTGTGACAGTGAGGGGTGTGGGGTATATCAGAGTGTTCCAGTGAGCGGTGTGGGGTATATCAGAGTGTTAGAGTGAGGGGTGTGGGGTATATCAGAGTGTTACTGTGAGGGGTGTGGGGTATATCAGAGAGTGTTACAGTGAGGGGTGTGGGGTATATCAGAGTGTTACAGTGAGGGGTGTGGGGTATATCAGAGTGTTACAGTGAGCGGTGTGGGGTACATCAGTGTGTTACAGTGAGGGGTGTGGGATATATCAGATTGTTACAGTGAGCGGTGTGGGGTACATCAGTGTGTTACAGTGAGGGGTGTGGGATATATCAGAGTGTTACTGTGAGGGGTGTGGGGTATATCAGAGAGTGTTACAGTGAGGGGTGTGGGGTATATCAGAGTGTTACAGTGAGGGGTGTGGGGTATATCAGAGTGTTTACAGTGAGGGGTTTGGGGTATATCAGAGTGTTACAGTGAGGGGTGTGGGGTATATCAGTGTGTTACAGTGAGGGATGTGGGGTATATCAGAGTGTTACAGTGAGGGGTGTGGGTTATATCAGAGAGTGTTTACAGTGATTGGTGTGGGCTATATCAGTGTGTTACAGTGAGGGGTGTAGGGTATGTCAGAGTGTTACAGTGAGGGGTGTGGGGTAAATCAGAGAGTGTTTACAGTGATTGGTGTGGGGTATATCAGTGTGTTACAGTGAGGGGTGTGGGGTATATCAGAGTGTTACAGTGAGGGGTGTGGGGTATATCTGTGTGTTACAGTGAGGGGTGTGGGGTCTATAAGAGTGTTTACACTGAGGGGTGTGGGGTATATCAGAGTGTTACAGTGAGGGGTGTGGGGTATATCAGAGAGTGTTACAGTGAGGGGTGAGGAGTATATCAGAGTGTTACAGTGAGGGGTGTGGGGTATATCGGAGTGTTTCAGTGAGGGGTGTGGGGTATATCAGAGAGTGTTACAGTGAGGGATGTGGGGTATATCAGAGTGTTTCAGTGAGGGGTGTGGGGTATATCAGAGTGTTCCAGTGAGGGGTGTGGAGTATATCAGAGTGTTTCAGTGAGGGCTGTGGGATATATCAGAGTGTTTCAGTGAGGGGTGTGGAGTATATCAGAGTGTTTCATTGAGGGCTGTGGGATATATCAGAGTGTTCCAGTGAACGGTGTGGGATATATCAGAGTGTTACAGTGAGGGGTGTGGGGTATATCAGAGTGTTACAGTGAGGGGAGTGGGGTATATCAGAGTATTACAGTGAGGGGTGTGGGGTATATCTGAGTGTTACAGTGAGGGGTGTGGGGTATATCAGAGTGTTACAGTGAGGGGTGTGGGGTATATCAGAGTGTTACAGTGAGGGGTGTGGGGTATATCAGAGACTGTTACAGTGAGGGGTGAGGAGTATATCAGAGTGTTACAGTGAGGGGTGTGGGGTATATCAGAGTGTTTCAGTGAGGGGTGTGGGGTATATCAGAGAGTGTTACAGTGAGGGGTGTGGGGTATATCAGAGTGTTTCAGTGAGGGGTGTGGGGTATATCAGAGTGTTCCAGTGAGGGGTGTGGAGTATATCAGAGTGTTTCAGTGAGGGCTGTGGGATATATCAGAGTGTTTCAGTGAGGGGTGTGGAGTATATCAGAGTGTTTCAGTGAGGGCTGTGGGATATATCAGAGTGTTCCAGTGAGCGGTGTGGGATATATCAGAGTGTTTCAGTGAGGGGTGTGGGGTATATCAGAGTGTTTCAGTGAGGGGTGTGGGGTATATCAGAGTGTTCCAGTGAGGGGTGTGGGGTATATCAGAGTGTTTGCAGTGAGGGGTGTTGAGTATATCAGAGTGTTTCAGTGAGGGCTGTGGGATATATCAGAGTGTTCCAGTGAGCGGTGTGGGATATATCAGAGTGTTACAGTGAGGGGTGTGGGGTATATCAGAGTGTTACAGTGAGGGGTGTGGGGTATATCGGAGTGTTTCAGTGAGGGGTGTGGGGTATATCAGAGAGTGTTACAGTGAGGGGTGTGGGGTATATCAGAGTGTTTCAGTGAGGGGTGTGGGGTATATCAGAGTGTTCCAGTGAGGGGTGTGGAGTATATCAGAGTGTTTCAGTGAGGGCTGTGGGATATATCAGAGTGTTTCAGTGAGGGGTGTGGAGTATATCAGAGTGTTTCAGTGAGGGCTGTGGGATATATCAGAGTGTTCCAGTGAGCGGTGTGGGATATATCAGAGTGTTACAGTGAGGGGTGTGGGGTATATCAGAGTGTGACAGTGAGGGGTGTGGGGTATATCAGAGTGTTACAGTGAGGGGAGTGGGGTATATCAGAGTGTTACAGTGAGGGGTGTGGGGTATATCAGAGTGTGACAGTGAGGGGTGTGGGGTATATCAGAGTGTTACAGTGAGGGGTGTGGGGTATATCAGAGTGTGACAGTGAGGGGTGTGGGGTATATCAGAGTGTTACAGTGAGGGGAGTGGGGTATATCAGAGTATTACAGTGAGGGGTGTGGGGTATATCTGAGTGTTACAGTGAGGGGTGTGGTATATCAGAGTGTTACAGTGAGGGGTGTGGGGTATATCAGAGTGTTACAGTGAGGGGTGTGGGGTATATCAGAGACTGTTACAGTGAGGGGTGAGGAGTATATCAGAGTGTTACAGTGAGGGGTGTGGGGTATATCAGAGTGTTACAGTGAGGGGTGTGGGGTATATCAGAGTGTGACAGTGAGGGGTGTGGGGTATATCAGAGTGTTACAGTGAGGGGAGTGGGGTATATCAGAGTATTACAGTGAGGGGTGTGGGGTATATCTGAGTTTTACAGTGAGGGGTGTGGTATATCAGAGTGTTACAGTGAGGGGTGTGGGGTGTATCAGAGTGTTACAGTGACGGGTGTGGGGTATATCAGAGTATTACAGTGAGGGGTGTGGGGTATATCAGAGTGTTACAGTGAGGGGTGTGGGGTATATCAGAGTGTTCCAGTGAGGGGTGTGGGGTATATCAGAGTGTTTCAGTGAGGGGTGTGGGAAATATCAGAGTGTTTCAGTGAGGGGTGTGGGGTATATCAGAGTGTTTCAGTGAGGGGTGTGGGAAATATCAGAGTGTTTCAGTGAGGGGTGTGGGGTTTATCAGAGTGTTTCAGTGAGGGGTGTGGGATATATCAGAGTGTTTCAGTGAGGGGTGTGGAGTATATCAGAGTGTTTCAGTGAGGGGTGTGGGGTATATCAGAGTGTTTCAGTGAGGGGTGTGGGATATATCAGAGTGTTTCAGTGAGGGTTGTGGAGTAGATCAGAGTGTTTCAGTGAGGGGTGTGGAGTATATCAGAGTGTTACAGTGAGGGGTGTGGGGTATATCGGAGTGTTTCAGTGAGGGGTATGGGGTATATCAGAGTGTTTCAGTGAGGGGTGTGGAGTATATCAGAGTGTTACAGTGAGGGGTGTGGGGTATATCAGAGTGTTACTGTGAGGGGTGTGGGGTATATCAGAGTATCACAGTGAGGGGTGTGGAGTATATCAGAGTGTTTCAGTGAGGAGTGTGGGGTATATCAAAGTATTACAGTGAGGGGTGTGGAGTATATCAGAGTGTTACAGTGAGGGGTGTGGGGTATATCGGAGTGTTTCAGTGAGGGGTATGGGGTATATCAGAGTGTTTCAGTGAGGGGTGTGGAGTATATCAGAGTGTTACAGTGAGGGGTGTGGGGTATATCAGAGTGTTACTGTGAGGGGTGTGGGGTATATCAGAGTATCACAGTGAGGGGTGTGGAGTATATCAGAGTGTTTCAGTGAGGGGTGTGGGGTATATCAAAGTATTACAGTGAGGGGTGTGGAGTATATCAGAGTGTTTCAGTGAGGGGTGTGGGGTATATCAGAGTATTACAGTGAGGGGTGTGGAGTATATCAGAGTGTTTCAGTGAGGGGTGTGGGGTATATCGGAGTGTTTCAGTGAGGGGTGTGGGGTATATCAGAGTGTTACAGTGAGGGGGTGGGGTATATCAGAGTGTTTCAGTGAGGGGTGTGGAGTATATCAGATTGTTTCAGTGAGGGGTGTGGGGTATATCAGAGAGTGTTACAGTGAGGGGTGTGGGGTATATCAGAGTGTTACAGTGAGGGGTGTGGGGTATATCAGAGTCTTTACAGTGAGGGGTGTGGGGTATATCAGTGTGTTACAGTGAGGGGTGTGGGGTATATCAGTGTGTTACAGTGAGGGATGTGGGGTATATCAGAGTGTTACAGTGAGGGGTGTGGGTTATATCAGAGAGTGTTTACAGTGATTGGTGTGGGCTATATCAGTGTGTTACAGTGAGGGGTGTAGGGTATGTCAGAGTGTTACAGTGAGGGGTGTGGGGTAAATCAGAGAGTGTTTACAGTGATTGGTGTGGGGTATATCAGTGTGTTACAGTGAGGGGTGTGGGGTATATCAGAGTGTTACAGTGAGGGGTGTGGGGTATATCTGTGTGTTACAGTGAGGGGTGTGGGGTCTATAAGAGTGTTTACACTGAGGGGTGTGGGGTATATCAGAGTGTTACAGTGAGGGGTGTGGGGTATATCAGAGAGTGTTACAGTGAGGGGTGAGGAGTATATCAGAGTGTTACAGTGCGGGGTGTGGGGTATATCGGAGTGTTTCAGTGAGGGGTGTGGGGTATATCAGAGAGTGTTACAGTGAGGGATGTGGGGTATATCAGAGTGTTTCAGTGAGGGGTGTGGGGTATATCAGAGTGTTCCAGTGAGGGGTGTGGAGTATATCAGAGTGTTTCAGTGCGGGCTGTGGGATATATCAGAGTGTTTCAGTGAGGGGTGTGGAGTATATCAGAGTGTTTCAGTGAGGGCTGTGGGATATATCAGAGTGTTCCAGTGAGCGGTGTGGGATATATCAGAGTGTTACAGTGAGGGGTGTGGGGTATATCAGAGTGTTACAGTGAGGGGAGTGGGGTATATCAGAGTATTACAGTGAGGGGTGTGGGGTATATCTGAGTGTTACAGTGAGGGGTGTGGGGTATATCAGAGTGTTTCAGTGAGGGGTGTGGGGTATATCAGAGTTTTACAGTGAGGGGTGTGGGGTATATCAGAGACTGTTACAGTGAGGGGTGAGGAGTATATCAGAGTGTTACAGTGAGGGGTGTGGGGTATATCAGAGTGTTTCAGTGAGGGGTGTGGGGTATATCAGAGAGTGTTACAGTGAGGGGTGTGGGGTATATCAGAGTGTTTCAGTGAGGGGTGTGGGGTATATCAGAGTGTTCCAGTGTGGGGTGTGGAGTATATCAGAGTGTTTCAGTGAGGGCTGTGGGATATATCAGAGTGTTTCAGTGAGGGGTGTGGAGTATATCAGAGTGTTTCAGTGAGGGCTGTGGGATATATCAGAGTGTTCCAGTGAGCGGTGTGGGATATATCAGAGTGTTTCAGTGAGGGGTGTGGGGTATATCAGAGTGTTTCAGTGAGGGGTGTGGGGTATATCAGAGTGTTCCAGTGAGGGGTGTGGGGTATATCAGAGTGTTTGCAGTGAGGGGTGTGGAGTATATCAGAGTGTTTCAGTGAGGGCTGTGGGATATATCAGAGTGTTCCAGTGAGCGGTGTGGGATATATCAGAGTGTTACAGTGAGGGGTGTGGGGTATATCAGAGTGTTACAGTGAGGAGTGTGGGGTATATCGGAGTGTTTCAGTGAGGGGTGTGGGGTATATCAGAGAGTGTTACAGTGAGGGGTGTGGGGTATATCAGAGTGTTTCAGTGAGGGGTGTGGGGTATATCAGAGTGTTCCAGTGAGGGGTGTGGAGTATATCAGAGTGTTTCAGTGAGGGCTGTGGGATATATCAGAGTGTTTCAGTGAGGGGTGTGGAGTATATCAGAGTGTTTCAGTGAGGGCTGTGGGATATATCAGAGTGTTCCAGTGAGCGGTGTGGGATATATCAGAGTGTTACAGTGAGGGGTGTGGGGTATATCAGAGTGTGACAGTGAGGGGTGTGGGGTATATCAGAGTGTTACAGTGAGGGGAGTGGGGTATATCAGAGTGTTACAGTGAGGGGTGTGGGGTATATCAGAGTGTGACAGTGAGGGGTGTGGGGTATATCAGAGTGTTACAGTGAGGGGTGTGGGGTATATCAGAGTGTGACAGTGAGGGGTGTGGGGTATATCAGAGTGTTACAGTGAGGGGAGTGGGGTATATCAGAGTATTACAGTGAGGGGTGTGGGGTATATCTGAGTGTTACAGTGAGGGCTGTGGTATATCAGAGTGTTACAGTGAGGGGTGTGGGGTATATCAGAGTGTTACAGTGAGGGGTGTGGGGTATATCAGAGACTGTTACAGTGAGGGGTGAGGAGTATATCAGAGTGTTACAGTGAGGGGTGTGGGGTATATCAGAGTGTTACAGTGAGGGGTGTGGGGTATATCAGAGTGTGACAGTGAGGGGTGTGGGGTATATCAGAGTGTTACAGTGAGGGGAGTGGGGTATATCAGAGTATTTCAGTGAGGGGTGTGGGGTATATCTGAGTGTTACAGTGAGGGGTGTGGTATATCAGAGTGTTACAGTGAGGGGTGTGGGGTGTATCAGAGTGTTACAGTGAGGGGTGTGGGGTATATCAGAGACTGTTACAGTGAGGGGTGAGGAGTATATCAGAGTGTTACAGTGAGGGGTGTGGGGTATATCAGAGTGTTTCAGTGAGGGGTGTGGGGTATATCAGAGAGTGTTACAGTGAGGGGTGTGGGGTATATCAGAGTGTTTCAGTGAGGGGTGTGGGGTATATCAGAATGTTCCAGTGAGGGGTGTGGAGTATATCAGAGTGTTTCAGTGAGGGCTGTGGGATATATCAGAGTGTTTCAGTGAGGGGTATGGAGTATATCAGGGTGTTTCAGTGAGGGCTGTGGGATATATCAGAGTGTTCCAGTGAGCGGTGTGGGATATATCAGAGTGTTTCAGTGAGGGGTGTGGGGTATATCAGAGTGTTTCAGTGAGGGGTGTGGGGTATATCAGAGTGTTTCAGTGAGGGCTGTGGAGTATATCAGAGTGTTACAGTGAGGGGTGTGGGGTATATCAGAGTGTTACAGTGAGGGGTGTGGGGTATATCAGAGTGTTACAGTGAGGGGTGTGGGGTATATCAGAGTGTTACAGTGAGGGGTGTGGAGTATATCAGAGTGTTACAGTGAGGGGTGTGGAGTATATCAGAGTGTTTCAGTGAGGGCTGTGGAGTATATCAGAGTGTTACAGTGAGGGGTGTGGGGTATATCAGAGTGTTACAGTGAGGGGTGTGGGGTATATCAGAGTGTTCCAGTGAGCGGTGTGGGGTATATCAGAGTATTACAGTGAGGGGTGTGGGGTATATCAGAGTGTTCCAGTGAGCGGTGTGGGAAATATCAGAGTGTTACAGTGAGGGGTGTGGGGTATATCTGAGTGTTACAGTGAGGGGTGTCGGGTATATCAGAGTGTTACAGTGAGGGGTGTGGGGTATATCAGAGTGTTACAGTGTGGGGTGTGGGATATATCAGAGTGTTCCAGTGAGCGGTGTGGGATATATCAGAGTGTTACAGTGAGGGGTGTGGGGTATATCAGAGTATTACAGTGAGGGGTGTGGGTTATATCTGAGTGTTACAGTGAGGGGTGTGGGGTATATCAGAGTGTTACAGTGAGGGGTGTGGGGTATATCAGAGTGTTACAGTGTGGGGTGTGGGATATATCAGAGTGTTCCATTGAGCGGTGTGGGATATATCAGAGTGTTACAGTGAGGGGTGTGGGGTATATCAGAGTGTTTCAGTGAGGGGTGTGGGATATATCAGAGTGTTCCAGTGAGCGGTGTGGGATATTTCAGAGTGTTACAGTGAGGGGCGTGGGGTATATCTGAGTGTTACAGTGAGGGGTGTGGGGTATATCAGAGTGTTACAGTGAGGGGTGTGGGGTATATCAGAGTGTTACAGTGAGGGGTGTGGAGTATATCAGAGTGTTTCAGTGAGGGGTGTGGGATATATCAGAGTGTTCCAGTGAGCGGTGTGGGATATATCAGAGTGTTACAGTGAGGGGTGTGGGATATATCAGAGTGTTTCAGTGAGGGGTGGGGAGTATATCAGAGTGTTCCAGTGAGGGGTGTGGAGTATATCAGAGTGTTTCAGTGAGGGCTGTGGGATATATCAGAGTGTTTCAGTGAGGGGTATGGAGTATATCAGAGTGTTTCAGTGAGGGCTGTGGGATATATCAGAGTGTTTCAGTGAAGGGTGTGGAGTATATCAGAGTGTTTCAGTGAGGGCTGTGGGATATATCAGAGTGTTCCAGTGAGCGGTGTGGGATATATCAGAGTGTTACAGTGAGGGGTGTGGGGTATATCAGAGTGTTACAGTGAGGGGAGTGGGGTATATCAGAGTATTACAGTGAGGGGTGTGGGGTATATCTGAGTGTTACAGTGAGGGGTGTGGTATATCAGAGTGTTACAGTGAGGGGTGTGGGGTATATCAGAGTGTTACAGTGAGGGGTGTGGGGTATATCAGAGACTGTTACAGTGAGGGGTGAGGAGTATATCAGAGTGTTACAGTGAGTGGTGTGGGGTATATCAGAGTGTTTCAGTGAGGGGTGTGGGGTATATCAGAGTGTTTACAGTGAGGGGTGTGGGGTATATCAGAGTGTTACAGTGAGGGGTGTGGGGTATATCAGAGAGTGTTACAGTGAGGGGTGTGGGGTATATCAGAGTGTTTCAGTGAGGGGTGTGGGGTATATCAGAGTGTTCCAGTGAGGGGTGTGGAGTATATCAGAGTGTTTCAGTGAGGGCTGTGGGATATATCAGAGTGTTTCAGTGAGGGGTATGGAGTATATCAGAGTGTTTCAGTGAGGGCTGTGGGATATATCAGAGTGTTCCAGTGAGCGGTGTGGGATATATCAGAGTGTTTCAGTGAGGGGTGTGGGGTATATCAGAGTGTTTCAGTGAGGGGTGTGGGGTATATCAGAGTGTTTCAGTGAGGGCTGTGGAGTATATTAGAGTGTTACAGTGAGGGGTGTGGAGTATATCAGAGTGTTTCAGTGAGGGCTGTGGAGTATATCAGAGTGTTACAGTGAGGGGTGTGGGGTATATCAGAGTGTTACAGTGAGGGGTGTGGGGTATATCAGAGTGTTCCAGTGAGCGGTGTGGGGTATATCAGAGTATTACAGTGAGGGGTGTGGGGTATATCAGAGTGTTCCAGTGAGCGGTGTGGGAAATATCAGAGTGTTACAGTGAGGGGTGTGGGGTATATCTGAGTGTTACAGTGAGGGGTGTCGGGTATATCAGAGTGTTACAGTGAGGGGTGTGGGGTATATCAGAGTGTTACAGTGTTGGGTGTGGGATATATCAGAGTGTTCCAGTGAGCGGTGTGGGATATATCAGAGTGTTACAGTGAGGGGTGTGGGGTATATCAGAGTATTACAGTGAGGGGTGTGGGGTATATCTGAGTGTTACAGTGAGGGGTGTGGGGTATATCAGAGTGTTACAGTGAGGGGTGTGGGGTATATCAGAGTGTTACAGTGTGGGGTGTGGGATATATCAGAGTGTTCCATTGAGCGGTGTGGGATATATCAGAGTGTTACAGTGAGGGGTGTGGGGTATATCAGAGTGTTTCAGTGAGGGGTGTGGGATATATCAGAGTGTTCCAGTGAGCGGTGTGGGGTATATCAGAGTATTACAGTGAGGGGTGTGGGGTATATCAGAGTGTTACAGTGAGGGGCGTGGGGTATATCTGAGTGTTACAGTGAGGGGTGTGGGGTATATCAGAGTGTTACAGTGAGGGGTGTGGGGTATATCAGAGTGTGACAGTGAGGGGTGTGGGGTATATCAGAGTGTTACAGTGAGGGGAGTGGGGTATATCAGAGTATTACAGTGAGGGGTGTGGGGTATATCTGAGTGTTACAGTGAGGGGTGTGGTATATCAGAGTGTTACAGTGAGGGGTGTGGGGTATATCAGAGTGTTACAGTGAGGGGTGTGGGGTATATCAGAGACTGTTACAGTGAGGGGTGAGGAGTATATCAGAGTGTTACAGTGAGGGGTGTGGGGTATATCAGAGTGTTACAGTGAGGGGTGTGGGGTATATCAGAGTGTGACAGTGAGGGGTGTGGGGTATATCAGAGTGTTACAGTGAGGGGAGTGGGGTATATCAGAGTATTACAGTGAGGGGTGTGGGGTATATCTGAGTGTTACAGTGAGGGGTGTGGTATATCAGAGTGTTACAGTGAGGGGTGTGGGGTGTATCAGAGTGTTACAGTGAGGGGTGTGGGGTATATCAGAGACTGTTACAGTGAGGGGTGAGGAGTATATCAGAGTGTTACAGTGAGGGGTGTGGGGTATATCAGAGTGTTTCAGTGAGGGGTGTGGGGTATATCAGAGAGTGTTACAGTGAGGGGTGTGGGGTATATCAGAGTGTTTCAGTGAGGGGTGTGGGGTATATCAGAGTGTTCCAGTGAGGGGTGTGGAGTATATCAGAGTGTTTCAGTGAGGGCTGTGGGATATATCAGAGTGTTTCAGTGAGGGGTATGGAGTATATCAGAGTGTTTCAGTGAGGGCTGTGGGATATATCAGAGTGTTCCAGTGAGCGGTGTGGGATATATCAGAGTGTTTCAGTGAGGGGTGTGGGGTATATCAGAGTGTTTCAGTGAGGGGTGTGGGGTATATCAGAGTGTTTCAGTGAGGGCTGTGGAGTATATCAGAGTGTTACAGTGAGGGGTGTGGAGTATATCAGAGTGTTTCAGTGAGGGCTGTGGAGTATATCAGAGTGTTACAGTGAGGGGTGTGGGGTATATCAGAGTGTTACAGTGAGGGGTGTGGGGTATATCAGAGTGTTCCAGTGAGCGGTGTGGGGTATATCAGAGTATTACAGTGAGGGGTGTGGGGTATATCAGAGTGTTCCAGTGAGCGGTGTGGGAAATATCAGAGTGTTACAGTGAGGGGTGTGGGGTATATCTGAGTGTTACAGTGAGGGGTGTCGGGTATATCAGAGTGTTACAGTGAGGGGTGTGGGGTATATCAGAGTGTTACAGTGTGGGGTGTGGGATATATCAGAGTGTTCCAGTGAGCGGTGTGGGATATATCAGAGTGTTACTGTGAGGGGTGTGGGGTATATCAGAGTATTACACTGAGGGGTGTGGGGTATATCTGAGTCTTACAGTGAGGGGTGTGGGGTATATCAGAGTGTTACAGTGAGGGGTGTGGGGTATATCAGAGTGTTACAGTGTTGGGTGTGGGATATATCAGAGTGTTCCATTGAGCGGTGTGGGATATATCAGAGTGTTACAGTGAGGGGTGTGGGGTATATCAGAGTGTTTCAGTGAGGGGTGTGGGATATATCAGAGTGTTCCAGTGAGCGGTGTGGGATATATCAGAGTGTTACAGTGAGGGGCGTGGGGTATATCTGAGTGTTACAGTGAGGGGTGTGGGGTATATCAGAGTGTTACAGTGAGGGGTGTGGGGTATATCAGAGTGTTTCAGTGAGGGGTGTGGGATATATCAGAGTGTTCCAGTGAGCGGTGTGGGATATATCAGAGTGTTACAGTGAGGGGTGTGGGATATATCAGAGTGTTTCACTGAGGGGTGGGGAGTATATCAGAGTGTTCCAGTGAGGGGTGTGGAGTATATCAGAGTGTTTCAGTGAGGGCTGTGGGATATATCAGAGTGTTTCAGTGAGGGGTATGGAGTATATCAGAGTGTTTCAGTGAGGGCTGTGGGATATATCAGAGTGTTTCAGTGAGGGGTGTGGAGTATATCAGAGTGTTTCAGTGAGGGCTGTGGGATATATCAGAGTGTTCCAGTGAGCGGTGTGGGATATATCAGAGTGTTACTGTGAGGGGTGTGGGATATATCAGAGTGTTACAGTGAGGGGTGTGGGGTATATCAGAGTGTTACAGTGAGCGGTGTGGGGTACATCAGTGTGTTACAGTGAGGGGTGTGGGATATATCAGATTGTTACAGTGAGCGGTGTGGGGTACATCAGTGTGTTACAGTGAGGGGTGTGGGATATATCAGAGTGTTACTGTGAGGGGTGTGGGGTATATCAGAGAGTGTTACAGTGAGGGGTGTGGGGTATATCAGAGTGTTACAGTGAGGGGTGTGGGGTATATCAGAGTGTTTACAGTGAGGGGTGTGGGGTATATCAGAGTGTTACAGTGAGGGGTGTGGGGTATATCAGTGTGTTACAGTGAGGGATGTGGGGTATATCAGAGTGTTACAGTGAGGGGTGTGGGTTATATCAGAGAGTGTTTACAGTGATTGGTGTGGGCTATATCAGTGTGTTACAGTGAGGGGTGTAGGGTATGTCAGAGTGTTACAGTGAGGGGTGTGGGGTAAATCAGAGAGTGTTTACAGTGATTGGTGTGGGGTATATCAGTGTGTTACAGTGAGGGGTGTGGGGTATATCAGAGTGTTACAGTGAGGGGTGTGGGGTATATCTGTGTGTTACAGTGAGGGGTGTGGGGTCTATAAGAGTGTTTACACTGAGGGGTGCGGGTATATCAGAGTGTTACAGTGAGGGGTGTGGGGTATATCAGAGAGTGTTACAGTGAGGGGTGAGGAGTATATCAGAGTGTTACAGTGAGGGGTGTGGGGTATATCGGAGTGTTTCAGTGAGGGGCGTGGGGTATATCAGAGAGTGTTACAGTGAGGGATGTGGGGTATATCAGAGTGTTTCAGTGAGGGGTGTGGGGTATATCAGAGTGTTCCAGTGAGGAGTGTGGAGTATATCAGAGTGTTTCAGTGCGGGCTGTGGGATATATCAGAGTGTTTCAGTGAGGGGTGTGGAGTATATCAGAGTGTTTCAGTGAGGGCTGTGGGATATATCAGAGTGTTCCAGTGAGCGGTGTGGGATATATCAGAGTGTTACAGTGAGGGGTGTGGGGTATATCAGAGTGTTACAGTGAGGGGAGTGGGGTATATCAGAGTATTACAGTGAGGGGTGTGGGGTATATCTGAGTGTTACAGTGAGGGGTGTGGGGTATATCAGAGTGTTACAGTGAGGGGTGTGGGGTATATCAGAGTTTTACAGTGAGGGGTGTGGGGTATATCAGAGACTGTTACAGTGAGGGGTGAGGAGTATATCAGAGTGTTACAGTGAGGGGTGTGGGGTATATCAGAGTGTTTCAGTGAGGGGTGTGGGGTATATCAGAGAGTGTTACAGTGAGGGGTGTGGGGTATATCAGAGTGTTTCAGTGAGGGGTGTGGGGTATATCAGAGTGTT
This sequence comes from Heterodontus francisci, assembly GCF_036365525.1. Classification (NCBI taxonomy): domain Eukaryota; kingdom Metazoa; phylum Chordata; class Chondrichthyes; order Heterodontiformes; family Heterodontidae; genus Heterodontus; species Heterodontus francisci. Next base: position 143,087 of record NW_027141233.1, read on the forward strand.
CCAGTGTGGGGTGTGGAGTATATCAGAGTGTTTCAGTGAGGGCTGTGGGATATATCAGAGTGTTTCAGTGAGGGGTGTGGAGTATATCAGAGTGTTTCAGTGAGGGCTGTGGGATATATCAGAGTGTTCCAGTGAGCGGTGTGGGATATATCAGAGTGTTTCAGTGAGGGGTGTGGGGTATATCAGAGTGTTTCAGTGAGGGGTGTGGGGTATATCAGAGTGTTCCAGTGAGGGGTGTGGGGTATATCAGAGTGTTTGCAGTGAGGGGTGTGGAGTATATCAGAGTGTTTCAGTGAGGGCTGTGGGATATATCAGAGTGTTCCAGTGAGCGGTGTGGGATATATCAGAGTGTTACAGTGAGGGGTGTGGGGTATATCAGAGTGTTACAGTGAGGGGTGTGGGGTATATCGGAGTGTTTCAGTGAGGGGTGTGGGGTATATCAGAGAGTGTTACAGTGAGGGGTGTGGGGTATATCAGAGTGTTTCAGTGAGGGGTGTGGGGTATATCAGAGTGTTCCAGTGAGGGGTGTGGAGTATATCAGAGTGTTTCAGTGAGGGCTGTGGGATATATCAGAGTGTTTCAGTGAGGGGTGTGGAGTATATCAGAGTGTTTCAGTGAGGGCTGTGGGATATATCAGAGTGTTCCAGTGAGCGGTGTGGGATATATCAGAGTGTTACAGTGAGGGGTGTGGGGTATATCAGAGTGTGACAGTGAGGGGTGTGGGGTATATCAGAGTGTTACAGTGAGGGGAGTGGGGTATATCAGAGTGTTACAGTGAGGGGTGTGGGGTATATCAGAGTGTGACAGTGAGGGGTGTGGGGTATATCAGAGTGTTACAGTGAGGGGTGTGGGGTATATCAGAGTGTGACAGTGAGGGGTGTGGGGTATATCAGAGTGTTACAGTGAGGGGAGTGGGGTATATCAGAGTATTACAGTGAGGGGTGTGGGGTATATCTGAGTGTTACAGTGAGGGGTGTGGTATATCAGAGTGTTACAGTGAGGGGTGTGGGGTATATCAGAGTGTTACAGTGAGGGGTGTGGGGTATATCAGAGACTGTTACAGTGAGGGGTGAGGAGTATATCAGAGTGTTACAGTGAGGGGTGTGGGGTATATCAGAGTGTTACAGTGAGGGGTGTGGGGTATATCAGAGTGTGACAGTGAGGGGTGTGGGGTATATCAGAGTGTTACAGTGAGGGGAGTGGGGTATATCAGAGTATTTCAGTGAGGGGTGTGGGGTATATCTGAGTGTTACAGTGAGGGGTGTGGTATATCAGAGTGTTACAGTGAGGGGTGTGGGGTGTATCAGAGTGTTACAGTGAGGGGTGTGGGGTATATCAGAGACTGTTACAGTGAGGGGTGAGGAGTATATCAGAGTGTTACAGTGAGGGGTGTGGGGTATATCAGAGTGTTTCAGTGAGGGGTGTGGGGTATATCAGAGAGTGTTACAGTGAGGGGTGTGGGGTATATCAGAGTGTTTCAGTGAGGGGTGTGGGGTATATCAGAGTGTTCCAGTGAGGGGTGTGGAGTATATCAGAGTGTTTCAGTGAGGGCTGTGGGATATATCAGAGTGTTTCAGTGAGGGGTATGGAGTATATCAGGGTGTTTCAGTGAGGGCTGTGGGATATATCAGAGTGTTCCAGTGAGCGGTGTGGGATATATCAGAGTGTTTCAGTGAGGGGTGTGGGGTATATCAGAGTGTTTCAGTGAGGGGTGTGGGGTATATCAGAGTGTTTCAGTGAGGGCTGTGGAGTATATCAGAGTGTTACAGTGAGGGGTGTGGGGTATATCAGAGTGTTACAGTGAGGGGTGTGGGGTATATCAGAGTGTTACAGTGAGGGGTGTGGGGTATATCAGAGTGTTACAGTGAGGGGTGTGGAGTATATCAGAGTGTTACAGTGAGGGGTGTGGAGTATATCAGAGTGTTTCAGTGAGGGCTGTGGAGTATATCAGAGTGTTACAGTGAGGGGTGTGGGGTATATCAGAGTGTTACAGTGAGGGGTGTGGGGTATATCAGAGTGTTCCAGTGAGCGGTGTGGGGTATATCAGAGTATTACAGTGAGGGGTGTGGGGTATATCAGAGTGTTCCAGTGAGCGGTGTGGGAAATATCAGAGTGTTACAGTGAGGGGTGTGGGGTATATCTGAGTGTTACAGTGAGGGGTGTGGGGTATATCAGAGTGTTCCAGTGAGGGGTGTGGGGTATATCAGAGTGTTTGCAGTGAGGGGTATATCAGAGTGTTTCAGTGAGGGCTGTGGGATATATCAGAGTGTTCCAGTGAGCGGTGTGGGAAATATCAGAGTGTTACAGTGAGGGGTGTGGGGTATATCAGAGTGTTACAGTGAGGGGTGTGGGGTATATCGGAGTGTTTCAGTGAGGGGTGTGGGGTATATCAGAGAGTGTTACAGTGAGGGGTGTGGGGTATATCAGAGTGTTTCAGTGAGGGGTGTGGGGTATATCAGAGTGTTCCAGTGAGGGGTGTGGAGTATATCAGAGTGTTTCAGTGAGGGCTGTGGGATATATCAGAGTGTTTCAGTGAGGGGTGTGGAGTATATCAGAGTGTTTCAGTGAGGGCTGTGGGATATATCAGAGTGTTCCAGTGAGCGGTGTGGGATATATCAGAGTGTTACAGTGAGGGGTGTGGGGTATATCAGAGTGTGACAGTGAGGGGTGTGGGGTATATCAGAGTGTTACAGTGAGGGGAGTGGGGTATATCAGAGTGTTACAGTGAGGGGTGTGGGGTATATCAGAGTGTGACAGTGAGGGGTGTGGGGTATATCAGAGTGTTACAGTGAGGGGTGTGGGGTATATCAGAGTGTGACAGTGAGGGGTGTGGGGTATATCAGAGTGTTACAGTGAGGGGAGTGGGGTATATCAGAGTATTACAGTGAGGGGTGTGGGGTATATCTGAGTGTTACAGTGAGGGGTGTGGTATATCAGAGTGTTACAGTGAGGGGTGTGGGGTATATCAGAGTGTTACAGTGAGGGGTGTGGGGTATATCAGAGACTGTTACAGTGAGGGGTGAGGAGTATATCAGAGTGTTACAGTGAGGGGTGTGGGGTATATCAGAGTGTTACAGTGAGGGGTGTGGGGTATATCAGAGTGTGACAGTGAGGGGTGTGGGGTATATCAGAGTGTTACAGTGAGGGGAGTGGGGTATATCAGAGTATTTCAGTGAGGGGTGTGGGGTATATCTGAGTGTTACAGTGAGGGGTGTGGTATATCAGAGTGTTACAGTGAGGGGTGTGGGGTGTATCAGAGTGTTACAGTGAGGGGTGTGGGGTATATCAGAGACTGTTACAGTGAGGGGTGAGGAGTATATCAGAGTGTTACAGTGAGGGGTGTGGGGTATATCAGAGTGTTTCAGTGAGGGGTGTGGGGTATATCAGAGAGTGTTACAGTGAGGGGTGTGGGGTATATCAGAGTGTTTCAGTGAGGGGTGTGGGGTATATCAGAGTGTTCCAGTGAGGGGTGTGGAGTATATCAGAGTGTTTCAGTGAGGGCTGTGGGATATATCAGAGTGTTTCAGTGAGGGGTATGGAGTATATCAGGGTGTTTCAGTGAGGGCTGTGGGATATATCAGAGTGTTCCAGTGAGCGGTGTGGGATATATCAGAGTGTTTCAGTGAGGGGTGTGGGGTATATCAGAGTGTTTCAGTGAGGGGTGTGGGGTATATCAGAGTGTTTCAGTGAGGGCTGTGGAGTATATCAGAGTGTTACAGTGAGGGGTGTGGGGTATATCAGAGTGTTACAGTGAGGGGTGTGGGGTATATCAGAGTGTTACAGTGAGGGGTGTGGGGTATATCAGAGTGTTACAGTGAGGGGTGTGGAGTATATCAGAGTGTTACAGTGAGGGGTGTGGAGTATATCAGAGTGTTTCAGTGAGGGCTGTGGAGTATATCAGAGTGTTACAGTGAGGGGTGTGGGGTATATCAGAGTGTTACAGTGAGGGGTGTGGGGTATATCAGAGTGTTCCAGTGAGCGGTGTGGGGTATATCAGAGTATTACAGTGAGGGGTGTGGGGTATATCAGAGTGTTCCAGTGAGCGGTGTGGGAAATATCAGAGTGTTACAGTGAGGGGTGTGGGGTATATCTGAGTGTTACAGTGAGGGGTGTCGGGTATATCAGAGTGTTACAGTGAGGGGTGTGGGGTATATCAGAGTGTTACAGTGTGGGGTGTGGGATATATCAGAGTGTTCCAGTGAGCGGTGTGGGATATATCAGAGTGTTACAGTGAGGGGTGTGGGGTATATCAGAGTATTACAGTGAGGGGTGTGGGTTATATCTGAGTGTTACAGTGAGGGGTGTGGGGTATATCAGAGTGTTACAGTGAGGGGTGTGGGGTATATCAGAGTGTTACAGTGTGGGGTGTGGGATATATCAGAGTGTTCCATTGAGCGGTGTGGGATATATCAGAGTGTTACAGTGAGGGGTGTGGGGTATATCAGAGTGTTTCAGTGAGGGGTGTGGGATATATCAGAGTGTTCCAGTGAGCGGTGTGGGATATTTCAGAGTGTTACAGTGAGGGGCGTGGGGTATATCTGAGTGTTACAGTGAGGGGTGTGGGGTATATCAGAGTGTTACAGTGAGGGGTGTGGGGTATATCAGAGTGTTACAGTGAGGGGTGTGGAGTATATCAGAGTGTTTCAGTGAGGGGTGTGGGATATATCAGAGTGTTCCAGTGAGCGGTGTGGGATATATCAGAGTGTTACAGTGAGGGGTGTGGGATATATCAGAGTGTTTCAGTGAGGGGTGGGGAGTATATCAGAGTGTTCCAGTGAGGGGTGTGGAGTATATCAGAGTGTTTCAGTGAGGGCTGTGGGATATATCAGAGTGTTTCAGTGAGGGGTATGGAGTATATCAGAGTGTTTCAGTGAGGGCTGTGGGATATATCAGAGTGTTTCAGTGAAGGGTGTGGAGTATATCAGAGTGTTTCAGTGAGGGCTGTGGGATATATCAGAGTGTTCCAGTGAGCGGTGTGGGATATATCAGAGTGTTACAGTGAGGGGTGTGGGGTATATCAGAGTGTTACAGTGAGGGGAGTGGAGTATATCAGAGTATTACAGTGAGGGGTGTGGGGTATATCTGAGTGTTACAGTGAGGGGTGTGGTATATCAGAGTGTTACAGTGAGGGGTGTGGGGTATATCAGAGTGTTACAGTGAGGGGTGTGGGGTATATCAGAGACTGTTACAGTGAGGGGTGAGGAGTATATCAGAGTGTTACAGTGAGTGGTGTGGGGTATATCAAAGTGTTTCAGTGAGGGGTGTGGGGTATATCAGAGTGTTTACAGTGAGGGGTGTGGGGTATATCAGAGTGTTACAGTGAGGGGTGTGGGGTATATCAGAGAGTGTTACAGTGAGGGGTGTGGGGTATATCAGAGTGTTTCAGTGAGGGGTGTGGGGTATATCAGAGTGTTCCAGTGAGGGGTGTGGAGTATATCAGAGTGTTTCAGTGAGGGCTGTGGGATATATCAGAGTGTTTCAGTGAGGGGTATGGAGTATATCAGAGTGTTTCAGTGAGGGCTGTGGGATATATCAGAGTGTTCCAGTGAGCGGTGTGGGATATATCAGAGTGTTTCAGTGAGGGGTGTGGGGTATATCAGAGTGTTTCAGTGAGGGGTGTGGGGTATATCAGAGTGTTTCAGTGAGGGCTGTGGAGTATATTAGAGTGTTACAGTGAGGGGTGTGGAGTATATCAGAGTGTTTCAGTGAGGGCTGTGGAGTATATCAGAGTGTTACAGTGAGGGGTGTGGGGTATATCAGAGTGTTACAGTGAGGGGTGTGGGGTATATCAGAGTGTTCCAGTGAGCGGTGTGGGGTATATCAGAGTATTACAGTGAGGGGTGTGGGGTATATCAGAGTGTTCCAGTGAGCGGTGTGGGAAATATCAGAGTGTTACAGTGAGGGGTGTGGGGTATATCTGAGTGTTACAGTGAGGGGTGTCGGGTATATCAGAGTGTTACAGTGAGGGGTGTGGGGTATATCAGAGTGTTACAGTGTGGGGTGTGGGATATATCAGAGTGTTCCAGTGAGCGGTGTGGGATATATCAGAGTGTTACAGTGAGGGGTGTGGGGTATATCAGAGTATTACAGTGAGGGGTGTGGGGTATATCTGAGTGTTACAGTGAGGGGTGTGGGGTATATCAGAGTGTTACAGTGAGGGGTGTGGGGTATATCAGAGTGTTACAGTGTGGGGTGTGGGATATATCAGAGTGTTCCATTGAGCGGTGTGGGATATATCAGAGTGTTACAGTGAGGGGTGTGGGGTATATCAGAGTGTTTCAGTGAGGGGTGTGGGATATATCAGAGTGTTCCAGTGAGCGGTGTGGGGTATATCAGAGTATTACAGTGAGGGGTGTGGGGTATATCAGAGTGTTACAGTGAGGGGCGTGGGGTATATCTGAGTGTTACAGTGAGGGGTGTGGGGTATATCAGAGTGTTACAGTGAGGGGTGTGGGGTATATCAGAGTGTGACAGTGAGGGGTGTGGGGTATATCAGAGTGTTACAGTGAGGGGAGTGGGGTATATCAGAGTATTACAGTGAGGGGTGTGGGGTATATCTGAGTGTTACAGTGAGGGGTGTGGTATATCAGAGTGTTACAGTGAGGGGTGTGGGGTATATCAGAGTGTTACAGTGAGGGGTGTGGGGTATATCAGAGACTGTTACAGTGAGGGGTGAGGAGTATATCAGAGTGTTACAGTGAGGGGTGTGGGGTATATCAGAGTGTTACAGTGAGGGGTGTGGGGTATATCAGAGTGTGACAGTGAGGGGTGTGGGGTATATCAGAGTGTTACAGTGAGGGGAGTGGGGTATATCAGAGTATTACAGTGAGGGGTGTGGGGTATATCTGAGTGTTACAGTGAGGGGTGTGGTATATCAGAGTGTTACAGTGAGGGGTGTGGGGTGTATCAGAGTGTTACAGTGAGGGGTGTGGGGTATATCAGAGACTGTTACAGTGAGGGGTGAGGAGTATATCAGAGTGTTACAGTGAGGGGTGTGGGGTATATCAGAGTGTTTCAGTGAGGGGTGTGGGGTATATCAGAGAGTGTTACAGTGAGGGGTGTGGGGTATATCAGAGTGTTTCAGTGAGTGGTGTGGGGTATATCAGAGTGTTCCAGTGAGGGGTGTGGAGTATATCAGAGTGTTTCAGTGAGGGCTGTGGGATATATCAGAGTGTTTCAGTGAGGGGTATGGAGTATATCAGAGTGTTTCAGTGAGGGCTGTGGGATATATCAGAGTGTTCCAGTGAGCGGTGTGGGATATATCAGAGTGTTTCAGTGAGGGGTGTGGGGTATATCAGAGTGTTTCAGTGAGGGGTGTGGGGTATATCAGAGTGTTTCAGTGAGGGCTGTGGAGTATATCAGAGTGTTACAGTGAGGGGTGTGGAGTATATCAGAGTGTTTCAGTGAGGGCTGTGGAGTATATCAGAGTGTTACAGTGAGGGGTGTGGGGTATATCAGAGTGTTACAGTGAGGGGTGTGGGGTATATCAGAGTGTTCCAGTGAGCGGTGTGGGGTATATCAGAGTATTACAGTGAGGGGTGTGGGGTATATCAGAGTGTTCCAGTGAGCGGTGTGGGAAATATCAGAGTGTTACAGTGAGGGGTGTGGGGTATATCTGAGTGTTACAGTGAGGGGTGTCGGGTATATCAGAGTGTTACAGTGAGGGGTGTGGGGTATATCAGAGTGTTACAGTGTGGGGTGTGGGATATATCAGAGTGTTCCAGTGAGCGGTGTGGGATATATCAGAGTGTTACAGTGAGGGGTGTGGGGTATATCAGAGTATTACAGTGAGGGGTGTGGGGTATATCTGAGTCTTACAGTGAGGGGTGTGGGGTATATCAGAGTGTTACAGTGAGGGGTGTGGGGTATATCAGAGTGTTACAGTGTGGGGTGTGGGATATATCAGAGTGTTCCATTGAGCGGTGTGGGATATATCAGAGTGTTACAGTGAGGGGTGTGGGGGATATCAGAGTGTTTCAGTGAGGGGTGTGGGATATATCAGAGTGTTCCAGTGAGCGGTGTGGGATATATCAGAGTGTTACAGTGAGGGGCGTGGGGTATATCTGAGTGTTACAGTGAGGGGTGTGGGGTATATCAGAGTGTTACAGTGAGGGGTGTGGGGTATATCAGAGTGTTTCAGTGAGGGGTGTGGGATATATCAGTGTGTTCCAGTGAGCGGTGTGGGATATATCAGAGTGTTACAGTGAGGGGTGTGGGATATATCAGAGTGTTTCAGTGAGGGGTGGGGAGTATATCAGAGTGTTCCAGTGAGGGGTGTGGAGTATATCAGAGTGTTTCAGTGAGGGCTGTGGGATATATCAGAGTGTTTCAGTGAGGGGTATGGAGTATATCAGAGTGTTTCAGTGAGGGCTGTGGGATATATCAGAGTGTTTCAGTGAGGGGTGTGGAGTATATCAGAGTGTTTCAGTGAGGGCTGTGGGATATATCAGAGTGTTCCAGTGAGCGGTGTGGGATATATCAGAGTGTTACAGTGAGGGGTGTGGGGTATATCAGAGTGTTACAGTGAGGGGAGCGGGGTATATCAGAGTATTACAGTGAGGGGTGTGGGGTATATCTGAGTGTTACAGTGAGGGGTGTGGTATATCAGAGTGTTACAGTGAGGGGTGTGGGGTATATCAGAGTGTTACAGTGAGGGGTGTGGGGTATATCAGAGACTGTTACAGTGAGGGGTGAGGAGTATATCAGAGTGTTACAGTGAGTGGTGTGGGGTATATCAGAGTGTTTCAGTGAGGGGTGTGGGGTATATCAGAGAGTGTTACAGTGAGGGGTGTGGGGTATATCAGAGTGTTTCAGTGAGGGGTGTGGGGTATATCAGAGTGTTCCAGTGAGGGGTGTGGAGTATATCAGAGTGTTTCAGTGAGGGCTGTGGGATATATCAGAGTGTTTCAGTGAGGGGTATGGAGTATATCAGAGTGTTTCAGTGAGGGCTGTGGGATATATCAGAGTGTTCCAGTGAGCGGTGTGGGATATATCAGAGTGTTTCAGTGAGGGGTGTGGGGTATATCAGAGTGTTTCAGTGAGGGGTGTGGGGTATATCAGAGTGTTTCAGTGAGGGCTGTGGAGTATATCAGAGTGTTACAGTGAGGGGTGTGGGGTATATCAGAGTGTTACAGTGAGGGGTGTGGGGTATATCAGAGTGTTCCAGTGAGCGGTGTGGGAAATATCAGAGTGTTTCAGTGAGGGGTGTCGGGTATATCAGAGTGTTCCAGTGAGCGGTGTGGGAAATATCAGAGTGTTACAGTGAGGGGTGTGAGGTATATCTGAGTGTTACAGTGAGGGGTGTCGGGTATATCAGAGTGTTACAGTGAGGGGTGTGGGGTATATCAGAGTGTTACAGTGTGGGGTGTGGGATATATCAGAGTGTTCCAGTGAGCGGTGTGGGATATATCAGAGTGTTACAGTGAGGGGTGTGGGGTATATCAGAGTATTACAGTGAGGGGTGTGGGGTATATCTGAGTGTTACAGTGAGGGGTGTGGGGTATATCAGAGTGTTACAGTGAGGGGTGTGGGGTATATCAGAGTGTTACAGTGTGGGGTGTGGGATATATCAGAGTGTTCCATTGAGCGGTGTGGGATATATCAGAGTGTTACAGTGAGGGGTGTGGGGTATATCAGAGTGTTTCAGTGAGGGGTGTGGGATATATCAGAGTGTTCCAGTGAGCGGTGTGGGATATATCAGAGTGTTACAGTGAGGGGCGTGGGGTATATCTGAGTGTTACAGTGAGGGGTGTGGGGTATATCAGAGTGTTACAGTGAGGGGTGTGGGGTATATCAGAGTGTTACAGTGAGGGGTGTGGAGTATATCAGAGTGTTTCAGTGAGGGGTGTGGGATATATCAGAGTGTTCCAGTGAGCGGTGTGGGATATATCAGAGTGTTACAGTGAGGGGTGTGGGATAGATCAGAGTGTTTCAGTGAGGGGTGTGGAGTATATCAGAGTGTTTCAGTGAGGGGTGTGGAGTATATCAGAGTGTTACAGTGAGGGGTGTGGGGTATATCAGAGTGTTCCAGTGAGCGGTGTGGGGTATATCAGAGTATTACAGTGAGGGGTGTGGGGTATATCAGAGTGTTACAGTGAGGGGTGTGGGGTATATCAGAGTGTTTAAGTGAGGGGTATGGGGTATATCAGAGTGTTTCAGTGAGGGGTGTGGAGTATATCAGAGTGTTTCAGTGAGGGGTATGGGGTATATCAGAGTGTTTCAGTGAGGGGTGTGGGATATATCAGAGTGTTTCAGTGAGGGGTGTGGGATATATCAGAGTGTTTCAGTGAGGGGTGGGGAGTATATCAGAGTGTTCCAGTGAGGGGTGTGGAGTATATCAGAGTGTTTCAGTGAGGGCTGTGGGATATATCAGAGTGTTTCAGTGAGGGGTATGGAGTATATCAGAGTGTTTCAGTGAGGGCTGTGGGATATATCAGAGTGTTTCAGTGAGGGGTGTGGAGTATATCAGAGTGTTTCAGTGAGGGCTGTGGGATATATCAGAGTGTTCCAGTGAGCGGTGTGGGATATATCAGAGTGTTACAGTGAGGGGTGTGGGGTATATCAGAGTGTTACAGTGAGGGGAGTGGTGTATATCAGAGTATTACAGTGAGGGGTGTGGGGTATATCTGAGTGTTACAGTGAGGGGTGTGGTATATCAGAGTGTTACAGTGAGGGGTGTGGGGTATATCAGAGTGTTACAGTGAGGGGTGTGGGGTATATCAGAGACTGTTACAGTGAGGGGTGAGGAGTATATCAGAGTGTTACAGTGAGTGGTGTGGGGTATATCAGAGTGTTTCAGTGAGGGGTGTGGGGTATATCAGAGAGTGTTACAGTGAGGGGTGTGGGGTATATCAGAGTGTTTCAGTGAGGGGTGTGGGGTATATCAGAGTGTTCCAGTGAGGGGTGTGGAGTATATCAGAGTGTTTCAGTGAGGGCTGTGGGATATATCAGAGTGTTTCAGTGAGGGGTATGGAGTATATCAGAGTGTTTCAGTGAGGGCTGTGGGATATATCAGAGTGTTCCAGTGAGCGGTGTGGGATATATCAGAGTGTTTCAGTGAGGGGTGTGGGGTATATCAGAGTGTTTCAGTGAGGGGTGTGGGGTATATCAGAGTGTTTCAGTGAGGGCTGTGGAGTATATCAGAGTGTTACAGTGAGGGGTGTGGGGTATATCAGAGTGTTACAGTGAGGGGTGTGGGGTATATCAGAGTGTTCCAGTGAGCGGTGTGGGAAATATCAGAGTGTTACAGTGAGGGGTGTCGGGTATATCAGAGTGTTCCAGTGAGCGGTGTGGGAAATATCAGAGTGTTACAGTGAGGGGTGTGAGGTATATCTGAGTGTTACAGTGAGGGGTGTCGGGTATATCAGAGTGTTACAGTGAGGGGTGTGGGGTATATCAGAGTGTTACAGTGTGGGGTGTGGGATATATCAGAGTGTTCCAGTGAGCGGTGTGGGATATATCAGAGTGTTACAGTGAGGGGTGTGGGGTATATCAGAGTATTACAGTGAGGGGTGTGGGGTATATCTGAGTGTTACAGTGAGGGGTGTGGGGTATATCAGAGTGTTACAGTGAGGGGTGTGGGGTATATCAGAGTGTTACAGTGTGGGGTGTGGGATATATCAGAGTGTTCCATTGAGCGGTGTGGGATATATCAGAGTGTTACAGTGAGGGGTGTGGGGTATATCAGAGTGTTTCAGTGAGGGGTGTGGGATATATCAGAGTGTTCCAGTGAGCGGTGTGGGATATATCAGAGTGTTACAGTGAGGGGCGTGGGGTATATCTGAGTGTTACAGTGAGGGGTGTGGGGTATATCAGAGTGTTACAGTGAGGGGTGTGGGGTATATCAGAGTGTTACAGTGAGGGGTGTGGAGTATATCAGAGTGTTTCAGTGAGGGGTGTGGGATATATCAGAGTGTTCCAGTGAGCGGTGTGGGATATATCAGAGTGTTACAGTGAGGGGTGTGGGATAGATCAGAGTGTTTCAGTGAGGGGTGTGGAGTATATCAGAGTGTTTCAGTGAGGGGTGTGGAGTATATCAGAGTGTTACAGTGAGGGGTGTGGGGTATATCAGAGTGTTCCAGTGAGCGGTGTGGGGTATATCAGAGTATTACAGTGAGGGGTGTGGGGTATATCAGAGTGTTACAGTGAGGGGTGTGGGGTATATCAGAGTGTTTAAGTGAGGGGTATGGGGTATATCAGAGTGTTTCAGTGAGGGGTGTGGAGTATATCAGAGTGTTTCAGTGAGGGGTATGGGGTATATCAGAGTGTTTCAGTGAGGGGTGTGGGATATATCAGAGTGTTTCAGTGAGGGGTGTGGGGTATATCAGAGTGTTTCATTGAGGGGTGTGGGGTATATCAGAGTGTTTCAGTGAGGGGTGTGGGATATGTCAGAGTGTTTCAGTGAGGGGTGTGGAGTATATCAGAGAGGTTCAGTGAGGGGTGTGGGGTATATCAGAGTGTTTCAGTGAGGGGTGTGGGATATATCAGAGTGTTTCAGTGAGGGGTGTGGAGTAGATCAGAGTGTTTCAGTGAGGGGTGTGGAGTATATCAGAGTGTTACAGTGAGGGGTGTGGGGTATATCAGAGTGTTTAAGTGAGGGGTATGGGGTATATCAGAGTGTTTCAGTGAGGGGTGTGGAGTATATCAGAGTGTTTCAGTGAGGGGTGTGGAGTATATCAGAGTGTTTCAGTGAGGGGTATGGGGTATATCAGAGTGTTTCAGTGAGGGGTGTGGAGTATATCAGAGTGTTTCAGTGAGGGGTGTGGAGTATATCAGAGTGTTACAGTGAGGGGTGTGGAGTATATCAGAGTGTTTCAGTGAGGGGTGTGGGGTATATCAAAGTATTACAGTGAGGGGTGTGGAGTATATCAGAGTGTTTCAGTGAGGGGTGTGGGGTATATCAGAGTATTACAGTGAGGGGTGTGGAGTATATCAGAGTGTTTCACTGAGGGGTGTGGGGTATATCAGAGTGTTTCAGTGAGGGGTGTGGGGTATATCAGAGAGTGTTACAGTGAGGGGTGTGGGTTATATCAGAGAGTGTTACAGTGAGGGGTGTGGGGTATATCAGAGTGTTTCAGTGAGGGGTGTGGGGTATATCAGAGTGTTTCAGTGAGGGGTGTGGGGTATATCAGAGTGTTACAGTGAGGGGGTGGGGTATATCAGAGTGTTTCAGTGAGGGGTGTGGAGTATATCAGATTGTTTCAGTGAGGGGTGTGGGGTATATCAGAGTGTTACAGTGAGGGGGTGGGGTAAATCAGAGTGTTTCAGTGAGGGGTGTGGGGTATATCAGAGTGTTTCAGTGAGGGGTGTGGGGTATATCAGAGTGTTTGCAGTGAGGGGTGTGGGGTATATCAGAGTGTTTCAGTGAGGGGTGTGGGGTATATCAGACAGTGTTACAGTGAGGTGTGTGGGGTATATCAGAGTGTTACAGTGAGGGGTGTGGAGTATATCAGAGTGTTTCAGTGAGGGGTATGGGGTATATCAGAGTGTTACAGTGAGGGGTGTGGAGTATATCAGAGTGTTTCAGTGAGGGGTGTGGGGTATATCAGAGTGTTTGCAGTGAGGGGTGTGGGGTATATCAGAGTGTTTCAGTGAGGGGTGTGGGGTATATCAGAGTGTTTCAGTGAGGGGTGTGGGGTATATCAGAGTGTTTCAGTGAGGGGTGTGGGGTATATCAGAGTGTTTGCAGTGAGGGGTGTGGGGTATATCAGAGTGTTTCAGTGAGGGGTGTGGGGTATATCAGACAGTGTTACAGTGAGGGGTGTGGGGTATATCAGAGTGTTACAGTGAGGGGTGTGGAGTATATCAGAGTGTTTCAGTGAGGGGTATGGGGTATATCAGAGTGTTACAGTGAGGGGTGTGGAGTATATCAGAGTGTTTCAGTGAGGGGAGTGGGGTATATCAGAGTGTTACAGTGAGAGGTGTGGAGTATATCAGAGTGTTACAGTGAGGGGTGTGGGGTATATCAGAGTGTTACAGTGAGGGGTGTGGGGTATATCAGAGTGTTCCAGTGAGCTGTGTGGGGTATATCAGAGTGTTAGAGTGAGGGGTGTGGGGTATATCAGAGTGTTACAGTGAGGGGTGTGGAGTATATCAGAGTGTTACAGTGAGCGGTGTGGGGTACATCAGTGTGTTACAGTGAGGGGTGTGGGATATATCAGAGTGTTTCAGTGAGGGGTGTGGGATATATCAGAGTGTTTCAGTGAGGGGTGTGGGATATATCAGAGTGTTACAGTGAGGGGTGTGGGATATATCAGAGTGTTCCAGTGAGCGGTGTGGGGTATATCAGAGTGTTAGAGTGAGGGGTGTGGGGTATATCAGAGTGTTACAGTGAGGGGTGTGGAGTATATCAGAGTGTTACAGTGAGCGGTGTGGGGTACATCAGTGTGTTACAGTGAGGGGTGTGGGGTATATTAGAGTGTTTCAGTGAGGGGTGTGGAGTATATTAGAGTGTTTACAGTGAAGGGTGTGGGGGTATATCAGAGAGTGTTACAGTGAGGGGTGTGGGGTATATCAGAGTGTTACAGTGAGGGGTGTGGGGTATATCAGACTGTTACAGTGAGGGGTGTGGGGTATATCAGAGTGTTTACAGTGAGGGGTTTGGGGTATATCAGTGTGTTACAGTGAGGGATGTGGGGTATATCAGAGTGTTACAGTGAGGGGTGTGGGTTATATCAGAGAGTGTTTACAGTGATTGGTGTGGGGTATATCAGTGTGTTACAGTGAGGGGTGTGGGGTATATCAGAGTGTTACAGTGAGGGGTGTGGGGTCTATCAGAGTGTTTACACTGAGGGGTGTGGGGTATATCAGAGTGTTTACAGTGAGGGGTGTGGGGTATATCAGAGAGTTACAGTGAGGGGTCTGGGGTCTATAAGAGTGTTTACACTGAGGGGTGTGGGGTATATCAGAGTGTCACAGTGAGGGGTGTGGGGTCTATCAGAGTGTTTACACTGAGGGGTGTGGGGTATATCAGAGTGTTTACAGTGAGGGGTGTGGGGTATATCAGAGAGTTACAGTGAGGGGTCTGGGGTCTATAAGAGTGTTTACACTGAGGGGTGTGGGGTATATCAGAGTGTCACAGTGAGGGGTGTGGGGTATATCAGAGTGTTTACAGTGAGGGGTGTGGGGTATATCAGAGTGTTTATAGTGAGGGGTGTGGCGTATATCAGAGTGTTACAGTGAGGGGTGTGGGGTATATCAGAGTGTTACAGTGAGGGGTGTGGGATATATCAGAGTGTTACAGTGAGGGGTCTGTGGTCTATAAGAGTGTTTACACTGAGGGGTGTGGGGTATATCAGAGTGTTTATAGTGAGGGGTGTGGGGTATATCAGAGTGTTACAGTGAGGGGTGTGGGGTATATCTGTGTGTTACAGTGAGGGGTGTGGGGTATGTCAGTGTGTTACAGTGAGGTGTGTGGGGTATATCAGAGTGTTACAGTGAGGGGTGTGGGGTATATCAGAGTGTTACAGTGAGGGGTGTGGGGTATGTCAGTGTGTTACAGTGAGGGGTGTGGGGTATATCAGAGTGTTTCAGTGAGGGGTGTGGGGTTTATCTGAGTGTTTCAGTGAGGGGTGTGGGGTATATCAGAGTGTTACAGTGAGGGGTGTGGGATATATCAGAGTGTTTCAGTGAGGGGTGTGGGGTTTATCAGAGTGTTTCAGTGAGGGGTGTGGAGTATATCAGAGTGTTTCAGTGAGGGGTGTGGGGTATATCAGAGTGTTTCAGCGAGGGGTGTGGGATATATCAGAGTGTTTCAGTGAGGGGTGTGGAGTAGATCAGAGTGTTACAGTGAGGGGTGTGGGGTATATCAGAGTGTTTAAGTGAGGGGTATGGGGTATATCAGAGTGTTTCAGTGAGGGGTGTGGAGTATATCAGAGTGTTTCAGTGAGGGGTGTGGAGTATATCAGAGTGTTTCAGTGAGGGGTATGGGGTATATCAGAGTGTTTCAGTGAGGGGTGTGGAGTATATCAGAGTGTTTCAGTGAGGGGTGTGGAGTATATCAGAGTGTTACAGTGAGGGGTGTGGAGTATATCAGAGTGTTTCAGTGAGGGGTGTGGGGTATATCAAAGTATTACAGTGAGGGGTGTGGAGTATATCAGAGTGTTTCAGGGAGGGGTGTGGGGTATATCAGAGTATTACAGTGAGGGGTGTGGAGTATATCAGAGTGTTTCAGTGATGGGTGTGGGGTATATCAGAGTGTTACAGTGAGGGGTGTGGGGTACATCAGAGTGTTTCAGTGAGGGGTGTGGGGTATATCAGAGTGTTACAGTGAGGGGGTGGGGTAAATCAGAGTGTTTCAGTGAGGGGTGTGGGGTATATCAGAGTGTTACAGTGAGGGGGTGGGGTAAATCAGAGTGTTACAGTGAGGGGTATGGGGTATATCAGAGTGTTTCAGTGAGGGGTGTGGAGCATATCAGAGTGTTTCAGTGAGGGGTGTGGGGTATATCAGAGTGTTACAGTGAGGGGGTGGGGTATATCAGAGTGTTTCAGTGAGGGGTGTGGAGTATATCAGATTGTTACAGTGAGGGGTGTGGGGTAAATCAGATTGTTTCAGTGAGGGGTGTGGGGTATATCAGAGTGTTTCAGTGAGGGGTGTGGAGCATATCAGAGTGTTTCAGTGAGGGGTGTGGGGTATATCAGATTGTTACAGTGAGGGGTGTGGGGTAAATCAGATTGTTTCAGTGAGGGGTGTGGGGTATATCAGAGTGTTACAGTGAGGGGGTGGGGTAAATCAGATTGTTTCAGTGAGGGGTGTGGGGTATATCAGATTGTTTCAGTGAGGGGTGTGGGGTAAATCAGATTGTTTCAGTGAGGGGTGTGGGGTATATCAGAGTGTTACAGTGAGGGGGTGGGGTAAATCAGATTGTTTCAGTGAGGGGTGTGGGGTATATCAGAGTGTTACAGTGAGGGGGTGGGGTATATCAGAGTGTTTCAGTGAGGGGTGTGGAGTATATCAGATTGTTACAGTGAGGGGTGTGGGGTAAATCAGATTGTTTCAGTGAGGGGTGTGGGGTATATCAGAGTGTTACAGTGAGGGGGTGGGGTAAATCAGATTGTTTCAGTGAGGGGTGTGGGGTATATCAGAGTGTTACAGTGAGGGGGTGGGGTAAATCAGATTGTTTCAGTGAGGGGTGTGGGGTATATCAGAGTGTTACAGTGAGGGGGTGGGGTATATCAGAGTGTTTCAGTGAGGGGGTGGGGTATATCAGAGTGTTTCAGTGAGGGGTCTGGGGTATATCAGATTGTTACAGTGAGGGGTGTGGGGTAAATCAGATTGTTTCAGTGAGGGGTGTGAGGTATATCAGAGTGTTACAGTGAGGGGGTGGGGTATATCAGAGTGTTTCAGTGAGGGGTGTGGAGTATATCAGATTGTTACAGTGAGGGGTGTGGGGTAAATCAGATTGTTTCAGTGAGGGGTGTGGGGTATATCAGAGTGTTACAGTGAGGGGGTGGGGTAAATCAGATTGTTTCAGTGAGGGGTGTGGGGTATATCAGAGTGTTACAGTGAGGGGGTGGGGTAAATCAGATTGTTTCAGTGAGGGGTGTGGGGTATATCAGAGTGTTACAGTGAGGGGGTGGGGTAAATCAGATTGTTTCAGTGAGGGGTGTGGGGTATATCAGAGTGTTACAGTGAGGGGTGTGGGGTAAATCAGAGTGTTTCAGTGAGGGGTGTGGGATATATCAGAGTGTTTCAGTGAGGGGTATGGGGTATATCAGAGTGTTTCAGTGAGGGGTGTGGAGTATATCAGTGTGTTACAGTGAGGGGTGTGGGGTATATCAAAGTATTACAGTGAGGGGTGTGCAGTATATCAGAGTGTTTCAGTGAGGGGTGTGGGGTATATCAGAGTATTACAGTGAGGGGTGTGGAGTATATCAGAGTGTTTCAGTGAGGGGTGTGGGGTATATCAGAGTGTTCCAGTGAGGGGTGTGGGGTATATCAGTGTGTTACAGTGAGGGGTGTGGGGTAAATCAGATTGTTTCAGTGAGGGGTGTGGGGTATATCAGAGTGTTACAGTGAGGGGGTGGGGTAAATCAGATTGTTTCAGTGAGGGGTGTGGGGTATATCAGAGTGTTACAGTGAGGGGGTGGGGTAAATCAGATTGTTTCAGTGAGGGGTGTGGGGTATATCAGAGTGTTACAGTGAGGGGGTGGGGTAAATCAGATTGTTTCAGTGAGGGGTGTGGGGTATATCAGAGTGTTTCAGTGAGGGGTGTGGAGCATATCAGAGTGTTTCAGTGAGGGGTGTGGAGTATATCAGAGTGTTTCAGTGAGGGGTGTGGGTTATATCAGAGTGTTTCAGTGAGGGGTGTGGAGTATATCAGAGTGTTTCAGTGAGGGGTGTGGGGTATATCAGAGTGTTACAGTGAGGGGTGTGGGGTATATCAAAGTATTACAGTGAGGGGTGTGCAGTATATCAGAGTGTTTCAGTGAGGGGTGTGGGGTATATCAGAGTATTACAGTGAGGGGTGTGGTGTATATCAGAGTGTTTCAGTGAGGGGTGTGGGGTATATCAGAGTGTTTCAGTGAGGGGTGTGGGGTATATCAGAGTGTTACAGTGAGGGGTGTGGGATATATCAGAGTGTTACAGTGAGGGGTGTGGGGTATATCAGAGTGTTACAGTGAGGGGTGTGGGGTATATCAGATTGTTTCAGTGAGGGGTGTGGGGTATATCAGAGTGTTACAGTGAGGGGTGTGGGGTATATCAGAGTGTTACAGTGAGGGGTGTGGGGTATATCAGAGTGTTACAGTGAGGGGTGTGGGGTATATCAGAGTGTTACAGTGAGGGGTGTGGGGTATATCAGATTATTACAGTGAGGGGTGTGGGGTATATCAGAGTGTTACAGTGAGGGGTGTGGGATATATCAGAGTGTTTCAGTGAGGGGTGTGGGGTATATCAGAGTGTTACAGTGAGGGGTGTGGAGTATATCAGAGTGTTTCAGTGAGGGGTGTGGGGTATATCAGAGTGTTACAGTGAGGGGTGTGGGATATATCAGAGTGTTACAGTGAGGGGTGTGGGGTATATCAGAGTGTTACAGTGAGGGGTGTGGGGTATATCAGATTGTTTCAGTGAGGGGTGTGGGGTATATCAGAGTGTTACAGTGAGGGGTGTGGGGTATATCAGAGTGTTACAGTGAGGGGTGTGGGGTATATCAGAGTATTACAGTGAGGGGTGTGGAGTATATCAGAGTGTTACAGTGAGGGGTGTGGGGTATATCAGAGTGTTACAGTGAGGGGTGTGGGGTAAATCAGAGTGTTACAGTGAGGGGTGTGGGGTATATCAGAGTGTTACAGTGAGGGGTGTGGAGTATATCAGATTGTTTCAGTGAGGGGTGTGGGGTATATCAGAGTATTACAGTGAGGGGTGTGGAGTATATCAGAGTGTTTCAGTGAGGGGTGTGGGGTATATCAAAGTATTACAGTGAGGGGTGTGGAGTATATCAGATTGTTTCAGTGAGGGGTGTGGGGTATATCAGAGTATTACAGTGAGGGGTGTGGAGTATATCAGAGTGTTACAGTGAGGGGTGTGGGGTATATCAGAGTGTTACAGTGAGGGGTGTGGGGTATATCAGAGTGTTACAGTGAGGGGTGTGGAGTATATCAGATTGTTTCAGTGAGGGGTGTGGGGTATATCAGTGTGTTTACAGTGAGGGGTGTGGGGTATATCAGAGTGTTACAGTGAGGGGTGTGGGGTATATCAGAGTGTTTACAGTGAGGGGTGTGGGGTATATCAGAGTGTTACAGTGAGGGGTGTGGGGTATATCAGAGTGTTTACACTGAGGGGTGTGGAGTATATCAGAGTGTTACAGTGAGGGGTGTGGAGTATATCAGATTGTTTCAGTGAGGGGTGTGGGGTATATCAGAGTGTTACAGTGAGGGGTGTGGGGTATATCAGAGTGTTACAGTGAGGGGTGTGGAGTATATCAGATTGTTTCAGTGAGGGGTGTGGGGTATATCAGAGTGTTTCAGTGAGGGGTGTGGGGTATATCAGAGTATTACAGTGAGGGGTGTGGGGTATATCAGAGTGTTTCAGTGAGGGGTGTGGGGTATATCAGAGTGTTTCAGTGAGGGGTGTGGAGTATATCAGATTGTTTCAGTGAGGGGTGTGGGGTATATCAGAGTGTTACAGTGAGGGGTGTGGAGTATATCAGAGTGTTTCAGTGAGGGGTGTGGGGTATATCAGAGTGTTTCAGTGAGGGGTGTGGAGTATATCAGAGTGTTACAGTGAGGGGTGTGGAGTATATCAGAGTGTTTCAGTGAGGGGTGTGGGGTATATCAGAGTATTACAGTGAGGGGTGTGGAGTATATCAGAGTGTTTCAGTGAGGGGTGTGGGGTATATCAGATTGTTTCAGTGAGGGGTGTGGGGTATATCAGAGTGTTTCAGTGAGGGGTGTGGGGTATATCAAAGTATTACAGTGAGGGGTGTGCAGTATATCAGAGTGTTTCAGTGAGGGGTGTGGGGTATATCAGAGTATTACAGTGAGGGGTGTGGAGTATATCAGAGTGTTTCAGTGAGGGGTGTGGGGTATATCAGAGTATTACAGTGAGGGGTGTGGAGTATATCAGAGTGTTTCAGTGAGGG
Source organism: Heterodontus francisci (assembly GCF_036365525.1). NCBI lineage: Eukaryota > Metazoa > Chordata > Chondrichthyes > Heterodontiformes > Heterodontidae > Heterodontus > Heterodontus francisci. Next base: position 163,666 of record NW_027141233.1, read on the forward strand.
GTGTGGGGTATATCAAAGTATTACAGTGAGGGGTGTGGAGTATATCAGAGTGTTTCAGTGAGGGGTGTGGAGTATATCAGATTGTTTCAGTGAGGGGTGTGGGGTATATCAGAGTGTTACAGTGAGGGGGTGGGGTAAATCAGAGTGTTTCAGTGAGGGGTGTTGAGTATATCAGAGTGTGTCAGTGAGGGGTGTGGGGTATATCAGAGTGTTTCAGTGCGGGGTGTGGGGTATATCAAAGTATTACAGTGAGGGGTGTGCAGTATATCAGAGTGTTTCAGTGAGGGGTGTGGGGTATATCAGAGTATTACAGTGAGGGGTGTGGAGTATATCAGAGTGTTTCAGTGAGGGGTGTGGGGTATATCAGAGTATTACAGTGAGGGGTGTGGAGTATATCAGAGTGTTTCAGTGAGGGGTGTGGGGTATATCAGAGTATTACAGTGAGGGGTGTGGAGTATATCAGAGTGTTTCAGTGAGGGGTGTGGGGTATATCAAAGTATTACAGTGAGGGGTGTGGAGTATATCAGAGTGTTACAGTGAGGGGTGTGGAGTATATCAGAGTGTTTCAGTGAGGGGTGTGGAGTATATCAGAGTGTTTCAGTGAGGGGTGTGGGGTATATCAGAGTGTTTCAGTGAGGGGTGTGGAGTATATCAGAGTGTTTCAGTGAGGGGTGTGGAGTATATCAGATTGTTTCAGTGAGGGGTGTGGGGTATATCAGAGTGTTTCAGTGAGGGGTGTGGAGTATATCAGAGTGTTTCAGTGAGGGGTGTGGGGTATATCAGAGTGTTTCAGTGAGGGGTGTGGAGTATATCAGAGTGTTTCAGTGAGGGGTGTGGGGTATATCAGAGTGTTTCAGTGAGGGGTGTGGAGTATATCAGAGTGTTTCAGTGAGGGGTGTGGGGTATATCAGAGTGTTTCAGTGAGGGGTGTGGAGTATATCAGAGTGTTACAGTGAGGGGTGTGGAGTATATCAGATTGTTTCAGTGAGGGGTGTGGGGTATATCAGAGTGTTTCAGTGAGGGGTGTGGGGTATATCAAAGTATTACAGTGAGGGGTGTGCAGTATATCAGAGTGTTTCAGTGAGGGGTGTGGGGTATATCAGAGTATTACAGTGAGGGGTGTGGAGTATATCAGAGTGTTTCAGTGAGGGGTGTGGGGTATATCAGAGTATTACAGTGAGGGGTGTGGAGTATATCAGAGTGTTTCAGTGAGGGGTGTGGGGTATATCAAAGTATTACAGTGAGGGGTGTGGAGTATATCAGAGTGTTTCAGTGAGGGGTGTGGAGTATATCAGATTGTTTCAGTGAGGGGTGTGGGGTATATCAGAGTATTACAGTGAGGGGGTGGGGTAAATCAGAGTGTTTCAGTGAGGGGTGTGGAGTATATCAGAGTGTGTCAGTGAGGGGTGTGGGGTATATCAGAGTGTTTCAGTGAGGGGTGTGGGGTATATCAGAGTGTTTGCAGTGAGGGGTGTGGGGTATATCAGAGTGTTTCAGTGAGGGGTGTGGGGTATATCAGACAGTGTTACAGTGAGGGGTGTGGGGTATATCAGAGTGTTTCAGTGAGGGGTATGGGGTATATCAGAGTGTTACAGTGAGGGGTGTGGAGTATATCAGAGTGTTTCAGTGAGGGGTATGGGGTATATCAGAGTGTTACAGTGAGGGGTGTGGGGTATATCAGAGTGTTACAGTGAGGGGTGTGGGGTATATCAGAGTGTTACAGTGAGAGGTGTGGGGTAGATCAGAGTGTTTCAGTGAGGGGAGTGGGGTATATCAGAGTGTTACAGTGAGGGGTGTGGAGTATATCAGAGTGTTACAGTGAGGGGTGTGGGGTATATCAGAGTGTTACAGTGAGGGGTGTGGGGTATATCAGAGTGTTCCAGTGAGCGGTGTGGGATATATCAGAGTGTTTCAGTGAGGGGTATGGGGTATATCAGAGTGTTACAGTGAGGGGTGTGGGGTATATCAGAGTGTTACAGTGAGGGGTGTGGGGTATATCAGAGTGTTACAGTGAGAGGTGTGGGGTAGATCAGAGTGTTTCAGTGAGGGGAGTGGGGTATATCAGAGTGTTACAGTGAGGGGTGTGGGGTATATCAGACAGTGTTACAGTGAGGGGTGTGGGGTATATCAGAGTGTTTCAGTGAGGGGTATGGGGTATATCAGAGTGTTACAGTGAGGGGTGTGGAGTATATCAGAGTGTTTCAGTGAGGGGTATGGGGTATATCAGAGTGTTACAGTGAGGGGTGTGGGGTATATCAGAGTGTTACAGTGAGGGGTGTGGGGTATATCAGAGTGTTACAGTGAGAGGTGTGGGGTAGATCAGAGTGTTTCAGTGAGGGGAGTGGGGTATATCAGAGTGTTACAGTGAGGGGTGTGGAGTATATCAGAGTGTTACAGTGAGGGGTGTGGGGTATATCAGAGTGTTACAGTGAGGGGTGTGGGGTATATCAGAGTGTTCCAGTGAGCGGTGTGGGATATATCAGAGTGTTTCAGTGAGGGGTATGGGGTATATCAGAGTGTTACAGTGAGGGGTGTGGGGTATATCAGAGTGTTACAGTGAGGGGTGTGGGGTATATCAGAGTGTTACAGTGAGAGGTGTGGGGTTGATCAGAGTGTTTCAGTGAGGGGAGTGGGGTATATCAGAGTGTTACAGTGAGGGGTGTGGAGTATATCAGAGTGTTACAGTGAGGGGTGTGGGGTATATCAGAGTGTTACAGTGAGGGGTGTGGGGTAGATCAGAGTGTTTCAGTGAGGGGAGTGGGGTATATCAGAGTGTTACAGTGAGGGGTGTGGAGTATATCAGAGTGTTACAGTGAGGGGTGTGGGGTATATCAGAGTGTTCCAGTGAGCGGTGTGGGATATATCAGAGTGTTTCAGTGAGGGGTATGGGGTATATCAGAGTGTTACAGTGAGGGGTGTGGGGTATATCAGAGTGTTACAGTGAGGGGTGTGGGGTATATCAGAGTGTTACAGTGAGAGGTGTGGGGTAGATCAGAGTGTTTCAGTGAGGGGAGTGGGGTATATCAGAGTGTTACAGTGAGGGGTGTGGAGTATATCAGAGTGTTACAGTGAGGGGTGTGGGATATATCAGAGTGTTTCAGTGAGGGGTGTGGGATATATCAGAGTGTTACAGTGAGCAGTGTGGGGTATATTAGAGTGTTTCAGTGAGGGGTGTGGGTTATATCAGATTGTTTCAGTGAGGGGTGTGGGGTATATCAGAGTGTTACAGTGAGGGGTGTGGGGTATATCAGAGTGTTTCAGTGAGGGGTGTGGAGTATATCAGAGTGTTACAGTGAGGGGTATGGGGTATATCAGAGTGTTTCAGTGAGGGGTGTGGAGTATATCAGAGTGTTACAGTGAGGGGTATGGGGTATATCAGTGTGTTAAAGTGAGGGGTGTGGGATATATCAGAGTGTTACAGTGAGCAGTGTGGGGTATATTAGAGTGTTTCAGTGAGGGGTGTGGGTTATATCAGATTGTTTCAGTGAGGGGTGTGGGGTATATCAGAGTGTTACAGTGAGGGGTGTGGGGTATATCAGAGTGTTTCAGTGAGGGGTGTGGAGTATATCAGAGTGTTACAGTGAGGGGTATGGGGTATATCAGAGTGTTTCAGTGAGGGGTGTGGAGTATATCAGAGTGTTACAGTGAGGGGTATGGGGTATATCAGTGTGTTACAGTGAGGGGTGTGGGGTATATCAGAGTGTTTCAGTGAGGGGTGTGGAGTATATCAGAGTGTTTCAGTGAGGGGTATGGGGTATATCAGAGTGTTTCAGTGAGGGGTGTGGAGTATATCAGAGTGTTACAGTGAGGGGTATGGGGTATATCAGAGTGTTTCAGTGAGGGGTGTGGAGTATATCAGAGTGTTTCAGTGAGGGGTGTGGAGTATATCAGAGTGTTTCAGTGAGGGGTATGGGGTATATCAGAGTGTTTCAGTGAGGGGTGTGGAGTATATCAGAGTGTTACAGTGAGGGGTGTGGAGTATATCAGAGTGTTTCAGTGAGGGGTGTGGAGTATATCAGAGTGTTTCAGTGAGGGGTATGGGGTATATCAGAGTGTTTCAGTGAGGGGTGTGGAGTATATCAGAGTGTTACAGTGAGGGGTGTGGAGTATATCAGAGTGTTTCAGTGAGGGGTGTGGGGTATATCAGAGTGTTACAGTGAGCAGTGTGGGGTATATTAGAGTGTTTCAGTGAGGGGTGTGGGGTATATCAGAGTGTTTCAGTGAGGGGTGTGGGGTATATCAGATTGTTTCAGTGAGGGGTGTGGGGTATATCAGAGTGTTTACAGTGAGGGGTGTGGAGTATATCAGAGTGTTTCAGTGAGGGGTATGGGGTATATCAGAGTGTTTCAGTGAGGGGTGTGGAGTATATCAGAGTGTTACAGTGAGGGGTGTGGGGTATATCAGAGTGTTTCAGTGAGGGGTGTGGAGTATATCAGAGTGTTTCAGTGAGGGGTATGGGGTATATCAGAGTGTTTCAGTGAGGGGTGTGGAGTATATCAGAGTGTTACAGTGAGGGGTGTGGAGTATATCAGAGTGTTTCAGTGAGGGGTATGGGGTATATCAGAGTGTTTCAGTGAGGGGTGTGGGGTATATCAGAGTGTTACAGTGAGGGGTGTGGGGTATATCAGAGTGTTTCAGTGAGGGGTGTGGAGTATATCAGAGTGTTACAGTGAGGGGTGTGGAGTATATCAGAGTGTTTCAGTGAGGGGTGTGGAGTATATCAGAGTGTTACAGTGAGGGGTGTGGAGTATATCAGAGTATTACAGTGAGGGGTGTGGGGTATATCAGAGTGTTACAGTGAGGGGTGTGGGGTATATCAGAGTATTACAGTGAGGGGTGTGGAGTATATCAGAGTATTACAGTGAGGGGTGTGGGGTATATCAGAGTGTGTCAGTGAGGGGTGTGGGGTATATCAGAGTGTTTCAGTGAGGGGTATGGGGTATATCAGAGTGTTTCAGTGAGGGGTGTGGAGTATATCAGAGTGTTACAGTGAGGGGTGTGGAGTATATCAGAGTGTTACAGTGAGGGCTGTGCGGTATATCAGAGTGTTTCAGTGAGGGGTATGGGGTATATCAGAGTGTTTCAGTGAGGGGTGTGGAGTATATCAGAGTATTACAGTGAGGGGTGTGGGGTATATCAGAGTGTTTCAGTGAGGGGTGTGGAGTATATCAGAGTATTACAGTGAGGGGTGTGGGGTATATCAGAGTGTGTCAGTGAGGGGTGTGGGGTATATCAGAGTGTTTCAGTGAGGGGTATGGGGTATATCAGAGTGTTTCAGTGAGGGGTGTGGAGTATATCAGAGTATTACAGTGAGGGGTGTGGAGTATATCAGAGTATTACAGTGAGGGGTGTGGGGTATATCAGAGTGTGTCAGTGAGGGGTGTGGGGTATATCAGAGTGTTTCAGTGAGGGGTATGGGGTATATCAGAGTGTTTCAGTGAGGGGTGTGGAGTATATCAGAGTGTTTCAGTGAGGTGTGTGGGGTATATCAGAGTGTTTCAGTGAGGGGTGTGGGGTATATCAGAGTGTTACAGTGAGGGGTGTGGGGTATATCAGAGTGTTTCAGTGAGGGGTGTGGGGTATATCAGAGTGTTACAGTGAGGGGGTGGGGTAAATCAGAGTGTTTCAGTGAGGGGTGTGGAGTATATCAGATTGTTTCAGTGAGGGGTGTGGGGTATATCAGAGTGTTACAGTGAGGGGGTGGGGTAAATCAGAGTGTTTCAGTGAGGGGTGTGGAGTATATCAGATTGTTTCAGTGAGGGGTGTGGGGTATATCAGAGTGTTTACAGTGAGGGGTGTGGAGTATATCAGAGTGTTACAGTGAGGGGTGTGGAGTATATCAGAGTGTTTCAGTGAGGGGTATGGGGTATATCAGAGTGTTTACAGTGAGGGGTGTGGAGTATATCAGAGTGTTACAGTGAGGGGTATGGGGTATATCAGAGTGTTTCAGTGAGGGGTGTGGAGTATATCAGAGTGTTTCAGTGAGGGGTGTGGAGTATATCAGAGTGTTTCAGTGAGGGGTATGGGGTATATCAGAGTGTTTCAGTGAGGGGTGTGGAGTATATCAGAGTGTTACAGTGATTGGTGTGGAGTATATCAGAGTGTTTCAGTGAGGGGTGTGGAGTATATCAGAGTGTTTCAGTGAGGGGTATGGGGTATATCAGAGTGTTTCAGTGAGGGGTGTGGAGTATATCAGAGTGTTACAGTGAGGGGTGTGGAGTATATCAGAGTGTTTCAGTGAGGGGTGTGGGGTATATCAGAGTGTTACAGTGAGCAGTGTGGGGTATATTAGAGTGTTTCAGTGAGGGGTGTGGGGTATATCAGAGTGTTTCAGTGAGGGGTGTGGGGTATATCAGATTGTTTCAGTGAGGGGTGTGGGGTATATCAGAGTGTTTACAGTGAGGGGTGTGGAGTATATCAGAGTGTTTCAGTGAGGGGTATGGGGTATATCAGAGTGTTTCAGTGAGGGGTGTGGAGTATATCAGAGTGTTACAGTGAGGGGTGTGGGGTATATCAGAGTGTTTCAGTGAGGGGTGTGGAGTATATCAGAGTGTTTCAGTGAGGGGTATGGGGTATATCAGAGTGTTTCAGTGAGGGGTGTGGAGTATATCAGAGTGTTACAGTGAGGGGTGTGGAGTATATCAGAGTGTTTCAGTGAGGGGTATGGGGTATATCAGAGTGTTTCAGTGAGGGGTGTGGGGTATATCAGAGTGTTACAGTGAGGGGTGTGGGGTATATCAGAGTGTTTCAGTGAGGGGTGTGGAGTATATCAGAGTGTTACAGTGAGGGGTGTGGAGTATATCAGAGTGTTTCAGTGAGGGGTGTGGAGTATATCAGAGTGTTACAGTGAGGGGTGTGGAGTATATCAGAGTATTACAGTGAGGGGTGTGGGGTATATCAGAGTGTTACAGTGAGGGGTGTGGGGTATATCAGAGTATTACAGTGAGGGGTGTGGAGTATATCAGAGTATTACAGTGAGGGGTGTGGGGTATATCAGAGTGTGTCAGTGAGGGGTGTGGGGTATATCAGAGTGTTTCAGTGAGGGGTATGGGGTATATCAGAGTGTTTCAGTGAGGGGTGTGGAGTATATCAGAGTGTTACAGTGAGGGGTGTGGAGTATATCAGAGTGTTACAGTGAGGGCTGTGCGGTATATCAGAGTGTTTCAGTGAGGGGTATGGGGTATATCAGAGTGTTTCAGTGAGGGGTGTGGAGTATATCAGAGTATTACAGTGAGGGGTGTGGGGTATATCAGAGTGTTTCAGTGAGGGGTGTGGAGTATATCAGAGTATTACAGTGAGGGGTGTGGGGTATATCAGAGTGTGTCAGTGAGGGGTGTGGGGTATATCAGAGTGTTTCAGTGAGGGGTATGGGGTATATCAGAGTGTTTCAGTGAGGGGTGTGGAGTATATCAGAGTATTACAGTGAGGGGTGTGGAGTATATCAGAGTATTACAGTGAGGGGTGTGGGGTATATCAGAGTGTGTCAGTGAGGGGTGTGGGGTATATCAGAGTGTTTCAGTGAGGGGTATGGGGTATATCAGAGTGTTTCAGTGAGGGGTGTGGAGTATATCAGAGTGTTTCAGTGAGGTGTGTGGGGTATATCAGAGTGTTTCAGTGAGGGGTGTGGGGTATATCAGAGTGTTACAGTGAGGGGTGTGGGGTATATCAGAGTGTTTCAGTGAGGGGTGTGGGGTATATCAGAGTGTTACAGTGAGGGGGTGGGGTAAATCAGAGTGTTTCAGTGAGGGGTGTGGAGTATATCAGATTGTTTCAGTGAGGGGTGTGGGGTATATCAGAGTGTTACAGTGAGGGGGTGGGGTAAATCAGAGTGTTTCAGTGAGGGGTGTGGAGTATATCAGATTGTTTCAGTGAGGGGTGTGGGGTATATCAGAGTGTTTACAGTGAGGGGTGTGGAGTATATCAGAGTGTTACAGTGAGGGGTGTGGAGTATATCAGAGTGTTTCAGTGAGGGGTATGGGGTATATCAGAGTGTTTACAGTGAGGGGTGTGGAGTATATCAGAGTGTTACAGTGAGGGGTGTGCAGTATATCAGAGTGTTTCAGTGAGGGGTGTGGGGTATATCAGAGTATTACAGTGAGGGGTGTGGAGTATATCAGAGTGTTTCAGTGAGGGGTGTGGGGTATATCAGAGTGTTTCAGTGAGGGGGTGGGGTATATCAGAGTGTTTCAGTGAGGGGTGTGGAGTATATCAGATTGTTTCAGTGAGGGGTGTGGGGTATATCAGAGTGTTACAGTGAGGGGGTGGGGTAAATCAGAGTGTTTCAGTGAGGGGTGTGGAGTATATCAGAGTGTGTCAGTGAGGGGTGTGGGGTATATCTGAGTGTTTCAGTGAGGGGTGTGGGGTATATCAGAGTGTTTGCAGTGAGGGGTGTGGGGTATATCAGAGTGTTTCAGTGAGGGGTGTGGGGTATATCAGACAGTGTTACAGTGAGGGGTGTGGGGTATATCAGAGTGTTACAGTGAGGGGTGTGGAGTATATCAGAGTGTTTCAGTGAGGGGTATGGGGTATATCAGAGTGTTACAGTGAGGGGTGTGGAGTATATCAGAGTGTTTCAGTGAGGGGTATGGGGTATATCAGAGTGTTACAGTGAGGGGTGTGGGGTATATCAGAGTGTTACAGTGAGGGGTGTGGGGTATATCAGAGTGTTACAGTGAGAGGTGTGGGGTAGATCAGAGTGTTTCAGTGAGGGGAGTGGGGTATATCAGAGTGTTACAGTGAGGGGTGTGGAGTATATCAGAGTGTTACAGTGAGGGGTGTGGGGTATATCAGAGTGTTACAGTGAGGGGGTGGGGTATATCACAGTGTTTCAGTGAGGGGTGTGGAGTATATCAGATTGTTTCAGTGAGGGGTGTGGGGTATATCAGAGTGTTACAGTGAGGGGGTGGGGTAAATCAGAGTGTTTCAGTGAGGGGTGTGGAGTATATCAGAGTGTGTCAGTGAGGGGTGTGGGGTATATCAGAGTGTTTCAGTGAGGGGTGTGGGGTATATCAGAGTGTTTGCAGTGAGGGGTGTGGGTTATATCAGAGTGTTTCAGTGAGTGGTGTGGGGTATATCAGACAGTGTTACAGTGAGGGGTGTGGGGTATATCAGAGTGTTACAGTGAGGGGTGTGGAGTATATCAGAGTGTTTCAGTGAGGGGTATGGGGTATATCAGAGTGTTACAGTGAGGGGTGTGGAGTATATCAGAGTGTTTCAGTGAGGGGTATGGGGTATATCAGAGTGTTACAGTGAGGGGTGTGGGGTATATCAGAGTGTTACAGTGAGGGGTGTGGGGTATATCAGAGTGTTACAGTGAGAGGTGTGGGGTAGATCAGAGTGTTTCAGTGAGGGGAGTGGGGTATATCAGAGTGTTACAGTGAGGGGTGTGGAGTATATCAGAGTGTTACAGTGAGGGGTGTGGGGTATATCAGAGTGTTACAGTGAGGGGTGTGGGGTATATCAGAGTGTTCCAGTGAGCGGTGTGGGATATATCAGAGTGTTTCAGTGAGGGGTATGGGGTATATCAGAGTGTTACAGTGAGGGGTGTGGGGTATATCAGAGTGTTACAGTGAGGGGTGTGGGGTATATCAGAGTGTTACAGTGAGAGGTGTGGGGTAGATCAGAGTGTTTCAGTGAGGGGAGTGGGGTATATCAGAGTGTTACAGTGAGGGGTGTGGAGTATATCAGAGTGTTACAGTGAGGGGTGTGGGATATATCAGAGTGTTTCAGTGAGGGGTGTGGGATATATCAGAGTGTTTCAGTGAGGGGTGTGGGATATATCAGAGTGTTACAGTGAGCGGTGTGGGGTATATTAGAGTGTTTCAGTGAGGGGTGTGGGATATATCAGAGTGTTTACAGTGAGGGGTGTGGGGTATATTAGAGTGTTTACAGTGAAGGGTGTGGGGGTATATCAGAGAGTGTTACAGTGAGGGGTGTGGGGTATATCAGAGTGTTACAGTGAGGGGTGTGGGGTATATCAGAGTGTTACAGTGAGGGGTGTGGGGTATATGAGAATGTTTACAGTGAGGGGTTTGGGGTATATCAGAGTGTTACAGTGAGGGGTGTGGGGTATATCAGTGTGTTACAGTGAGGGATGTGGGGTATGTCAGAGTGTTACAGTGAGGGGTGTGGGGTAAATCAGATAGTGTTTACAGTGATTGGTGTGGGGTATATCAGTGTGTTACAGTGAGGGGTGTGGGGTATATCAGAGTGTTACAGTGAGGGGTGTGGGGTATATCTGTGTGTTACAGTGAGGGGTGTGGGGTCTATCAGAGTGTTTACACTGAGGGGTGTGGGGTATATCAGAGTGTTACAGTGAGGGGTGTGGGGTATATCAGAGTGTTTACAGTGATGGGTGTGGGGTATATCAGAGTGTTTACAGTGAGGGGTTTGGGGTATATCAGAGTGTTTACACTGAGGGGTGTGGGGTATATCAGAGTGTTCACAGTGGGGGGTGTGGGGTATATGAGAGTGTGACAGTGAGGGGTTGGGGTATATCAGAGAGTGTTACAGTGAGGGGTGTGGGGTATATCAGAGTGTTTACAGTGAGGGCTTTCGGGTATATCAGAGTGTTACAGTGAGGGGTGTGGGATATATCAGAGTGTTTACAGTGAGGGGTGTGGGGTATATCAGAGAGTGTTACAGTGAGGGGTGTGGGGTATATCAGAGTGTTACAGTGAGGGGTGTGGGGTATATCAAAGTGTTACAGTGAGGGGTGTGTGGTATATCAGAGTGTTACAGTGAGGGGTGTGGGGTATATCAGAGTGTTACAGTGAGGGGTGTGTGGTATATCAGAGAGTGTTACAGTGAGGGGTGTGGGATATATCAGAGTGTTTCAGTGAGGGGAGTGGGGTATATCAGAGTGTTACAGTGAGGGGTGTGGGGTATATCAGAGTGTTACAGTGAGGGGTGTGGAGTATATCAGAGTGTTTCAGTGAGGGGTGTGGGATATATCAGAGTGTTTCAGTGAGGGGAGTGGGGTATATCAGAGTGTTACAGTGAGGGGTGTGGGGTATATCAGAGTGTTACAGTTGGGGGTGTGGGGTATATCAGAGTGTTTCAGTGAGGGGAGTGGGGTATATCAGAGTGTTTCAGTGAGGGGAGTGGGGTATATCAGAGAGTGTTACAGTGAGGGGTGTGGGGTATATCAGAGTGTTACAGTGAGGGGTGTGGGATATATCAGAGTGTTTCAGTGAGGGGAGTGGGTTATATCAGAGTGTTTCAGTGAGGGGAGTGGGGTATATCAGAGTGTTGCAGTGAGGGGTGTGGGGTATATCAGAGTGTTTCAGTGAGGGGAGTGCGGTATATCAGAGAGTGTTACAGTGAGGGGTGTGGGGTATATCAGAGTGTTACAGTGAGGGGTGTGGGATATATCAGAGTTTTTCAGTGAGGGGAGTGGGGTATATCAGAGTGTTTCAGTGAGGGGAGTGGGGTATATCAGAGTGTTGCAGTGAGGGGTGTGGGGTATATCAGAGTGTTTCAGTGAGGGGAGTGGGGTATATCAGAGTGTTTCAGTGAGGGGTGTGGGATATATCAGAGAGTGTTACAGTGAGGGGTGTGGGGTATATCAGAGTGTTTCAGTGAGGGGAGTGGGGTATATCAGAGAGTGTTACAGTGAGGGGTGTGGGGTATATCAGAGTGTTACAGTGAGGGGTGTGGGATATATCAGAGAGTGTTACAGTGAGGGGTGTGGGGTATATCAGAGTGTTTCAGTGAGGGGAGTGGGGTATATCAGAGAGTGTTACAGTGAGGGGTGTTGGGTATATCAGAGTGTTACAGTGAGGGGTGTGGGATATATCAGAGTGTTTCAGTGAGGGGTGTGGGGTATATCAGAGTGTTTCAGTGAGGGGAGTGGGGTATATCAGAGAGTGTTACAGTGAGGGGTGTGGGGTATATCAGAGTGTTTCAGTGAGGGGAGTGGGGTATATCAGAGAGTGTTACAGTGAGGGGTGTGGGATATATCAGAGTGTTTCAGTGAGGGGTGTGGGGTATATCAGAGTGTTTCAGTGAGGGGAGTGGGGTATATCAGAGAGTGTTACAGTGAGGGGTGTGGGGTATATCAGAGTATTACAGTGAGGGGTGTGGGGTATATCAGAGTGTTTCAGTGAGGGGAGTGGGGTATATCAGAGAGTGTTACAGTGAGGGGTGTGGGGTATATCAGAGTGTTTCAGTGAGGGGAGTGGGGTATATCAGAGAGTGTTACAGTGAGGGGTGTGGGATATATCAGAGTGTTTCAGTGAGGGGAGTGGGGTATATCAGAGAGTGTTACAGTGAGGGGTGTGGGGTATATCAGAGTGTTACAGTGAGGGGTGTGGGATATATCAGAGTGTTTCAGTGAGGGGAGTGGGGTATATCAGAGTGTTTCAGTGAGGGGAGTGGGGTATATCAGAGTGTTGCAGTGAGGGGTGTGGGGTATATCAGAGTGTTTCAGTGAGGGGAGTGGGGTATATCAGAGTGTTTCAGTGAGGGGTGTGGGATATATCAGAGTGTTTCAGTGAGGGGAGTGGGGTATATCAGAGTGTTACAGTGAGGGGTGTGGGGTATATCAGAGTGTTACAGTGAGGGGTGTGGGATATATCAGAGTGTTTCAGTGAGGGGAGTGGGGTATATCAGAGAGTGTTACAGTGAGGGGTGTGGGGTATATCAGAGAGTGTTACAGTGAGGGTTGTGGGGTATATCAGAGTGTTACAGTGAGGGGTGTGGGGTATATCAGAGTGTTTCAGTGAGGGGAGTGGAGTATATCAGAGTGTTTCAGTGAGGGGTGTGGGGTATATCAAAGTATTACAGTGAGGGGTGTGGAGTATATCAGAGTGTTACAGTGAGGGGTGTGGAGTATATCAGAGTGTTTCAGTGAGGGGTGTGGGGTATATCAAAGTATTACAGTGAGGGGTGTGGAGTATATCAGAGTGTTTCAGTGAGGGGTGTGGGGTATATCAGAGTATTACAGTGAGGGGTGTGGAGTATATCAGAGTGTTTCAGTGAGGGGTGTGGGGTATATCAGAGTGTTTCAGTGAGGGGTGTGGGGTATATCAGAGTGTTACAGTGAGGGGGTGGGGTATATCAGAGTGTTTCAGTGAGGGGTGTGGAGTATATCAGATTGTTTCAGTGAGGGGTGTGGGGTATATCAGAGTGTTACAGTGAGGGGGTGGGGTAAATCAGAGTGTTTCAGTGAGGGGTGTGGAGTATATCAGAGTGTGTCAGTGAGGGGTGTGGGGTATATCAGAGTGTTTCAGTGAGGGGTGTGGGGTATATCAGAGTGTTTGCAGTGAGGGGTGTGGGGTATATCAGAGTGTTTCAGTGAGGGGTGTGGGGTATATCAGACAGTGTTACAGTGAGAGGTGTGGGGTATATCAGAGTGTTTACAGTGAGGGGTGTGGGGTATATTAGAGTGTTTACAGTGAAGGGTGTGGGGGTATATCAGAGAGTGTTACAGTGAGGGGTGTGGGGTATATCAGAGTGTTACAGTGAGGGGTGTGGGGTATATCAGAGTGTTACAGTGAGGGGTGTGGGGTATATGAGAATGTTTACAGTGAGGGGTTTGGGGTATATCAGAGTGTTACAGTGAGGGGTGTGGGGTATATCAGTGTGTTACAGTGAGGGATGTGGGGTATGTCAGAGTGTTACAGTGAGGGGTGTGGGGTAAATCAGATAGTGTTTACAGTGATTGGTGTGGGGTATATCAGTGTGTTACAGTGAGGGGTGTGGGGTATATCAGAGTGTTACAGTGAGGGGTGTGGGGTATATCTGTGTGTTACAGTGAGGGGTGTGGGGTCTATCAGAGTGTTTACACTGAGGGGTGTGGGGTATATCAGAGTGTTACAGTGAGGGGTGTGGGGTATATCAGAGTGTTTACAGTGAGGGGTGTGGGGTATATCAGAGTGTTTACAGTGAGGGGTTTGGGGTATATCAGAGTGTTTACACTGAGGGGTGTGGGGTATATCAGAGTGTTCACAGTGGGGGGTGTGGGGTATATGAGAGTGTGACAGTGAGGGGTTGGGGTATATCAGAGAGTGTTACAGTGAGGGGTGTGGGGTATATCAGAGTGTTTACAGTGAGGGCTTTCGGGTATATCAGAGTGTTACAGTGAGGGGTGTGGGATATATCAGAGTGTTTACAGTGAGGGGTGTGGGGTATATCAGAGAGTGTTACAGTGAGGGGTGTGGGGTATATCAGAGTGTTACAGTGAGGGGTGTGGGGTATATCAAAGTGTTACAGTGAGGGGTGTGTGGTATATCAGAGTGTTACAGTGAGGGGTGTGGGGTATATCAGAGTGTTACAGTGAGGGGTGTGTGGTATATCAGAGAGTGTTACAGTGAGGGGTGTGGGATATATCAGAGTGTTTCAGTGAGGGGAGTGGGGTATATCAGAGTGTTACAGTGAGGGGTGTGGGGTATATCAGAGTGTTACAGTGAGGGGTGTGGAGTATATCAGAGTGTTTCAGTGAGGGGTGTGGGATATATCAGAGTGTTTCAGTGAGGGGAGTGGGGTATATCAGAGTGTTACAGTGAGGGGTGTGGGGTATATCAGAGTGTTACAGTGAGGGGTGTGGGGTATATCAGAGTGTTTCAGTGAGGGGAGTGGGGTATATCAGAGTGTTTCAGTGAGGGGAGTGGGGTATATCAGAGAGTGTTACAGTGAGGGGTGTGGGGTATATCAGAGTGTTACAGTGAGGGGTGTGGGATATATCAGAGTGTTTCAGTGAGGGGAGTGGGTTATATCAGAGTGTTTCAGTGAGGGGAGTGGGGTATATCAGAGTGTTGCAGTGAGGGGTGTGGGGTATATCAGAGTGTTTCAGTGAGGGGAGTGCGGTATATCAGAGAGTGTTACAGTGAGGGGTGTGGGGTATATCAGAGTGTTACAGCGAGGGGTGTGGGATATATCAGAGTTTTTCAGTGAGGGGAGTGGGGTATATCAGAGTGTTTCAGTGAGGGGAGTGGGGTATATCAGAGTGTTGCAGTGAGGGGTGTGGGGTATATCAGAGTGTTTCAGTGAGGGGAGTGGGGTATATCAGAGTGTTTCAGTGAGGGGTGTGGGATATATCAGAGAGTGTTACAGTGAGGGGTGTGGGGTATATCAGAGTGTTTCAGTGAGGGGAGTGGGGTATATCAGAGAGTGTTACAGTGAGGGGTGTGGGGTATATCAGAGTGTTACAGTGAGGGGTGTGGGATATATCAGAGAGTGTTACAGTGAGGGGTGTGGGGTATATCAGAGTGTTTCAGTGAGGGGAGTGGGGTATATCAGAGAGTGTTACAGTGAGGGGTGTTGGGTATATCAGAGTGTTACAGTGAGGGGTGTGGGATATATCAGAGTGTTTCAGTGAGGGGTGTGGGGTATATCAGAGTGTTTCAGTGAGGGGAGTGGGGTATATCAGAGAGTGTTACAGTGAGGGGTGTGGGGTATATCAGAGTGTTTCAGTGAGGGGAGTGGGGTATATCAGAGAGTGTTACAGTGAGGGGTGTGGGATATATCAGAGTGTTTCAGTGAGGGGTGTGGGGTATATCAGAGTGTTTCAGTGAGGGGAGTGGGGTATATCAGAGAGTGTTACAGTGAGGGGTGTGGGGTATATCAGAGTGTTACAGTGAGGGGTGTGGGGTCTATCAGAGTGTTTACACTGAGGGGTGTGGGGTATATCAGAGTGTTACAGTGAGGGGTGTGGGGTATATCAGAGTTTTTACAGTGAGGGGTGTGGGGTATATCAGAGTGTTTACAGTGAGGGGTTTGGGGTATATCAGAGTGTTTACACTGAGGGGTGTGGGGTATATCAGAGTGTTCACAGTGGGGGGTGTGGGGTATATGAGAGTGTGACAGTGAGGGGTTGGGGTATATCAGAGAGTGTTACAGTGAGGGGTGTGGGGTATATCAGAGTGTTTACAGTGAGGGCTTTCGGGTATATCAGAGTGTTACAGTGAGGGGTGTGGGATATATCAGAGTGTTTACAGTGAGGGGTGTGGGGTATATCAGAGAGTGTTACAGTGAGGGGTGTGGGGTATATCAGAGTGTTACAGTGAGGGGTGTGTGGTATATCAAAGTGTTACAGTGAGGGGTGTGTGGTATATCAGAGTGTTACAGTGAGGGGTGTGGGGTATATCAGAGTGTTACAGTGAGGGGTGTGTGGTATATCAGAGAGTGTTACAGTGAGGGGTGTGGGATATATCAGAGTGTTTCAGTGAGGGGAGTGGGGTATATCAGAGTGTTACAGTGAGGGGTGTGGGGTATATCAGAGTGTTACAGTGAGGGGTGTGGAGTATATCAGAGTGTTTCAGTGAGGGGTGTGGGATATATCAGAGTGTTTCAGTGAGGGGAGTGGGGTATATCAGAGTGTTACAGTGAGGGGTGTGGGGCATATCAGAGTGTTACAGTGAGGGGTGTGGGGTATATCAGAGTGTTTCAGTGAGGGGAGTGGGGTATATCAGAGTGTTTCAGTGAGGGGAGTGGGGTATATCAGAGAGTGTTACAGTGAGGGGTGTGGGGTATATCAGAGTGTTACAGTGAGGGGTGTGGGATATATCAGAGTGTTTCAGTGAGGGGAGTGGGTTATATCAGAGTGTTTCAGTGAGGGGAGTGGGGTATATCAGAGTGTTGCAGTGAGGGGTGTGGGGTATATCAGAGTGTTTCAGTGAGGGGAGTGCGGTATATCAGAGAGTGTTACAGTGAGGGGTGTGGGGTATATCAGAGTGTTACAGTGAGGGGTGAGGGATATATCAGAGTTTTTCAGTGAGGGGAGTGGGGTATATCAGAGTGTTTCAGTGAGGGGAGTGGGGTATATCAGAGTGTTGCAGTGAGGGGTGTGGGGTATATCAGAGTGTTTCAGTGAGGGGAGTGGGGTATATCAGAGTGTTTCAGTGAGGGGTGTGGGATATATCAGAGAGTGTTACAGTGAGGGGTGTGGGGTATATCAGAGTGTTTCAGTGAGGGGAGTGGGGTATATCAGAGAGTGTTACAGTGAGGGGTGTGGGGTATATCAGAGTGTTACAGTGAGGGGTGTGGGATATATCAGAGAGTGTTACAGTGAGGGGTGTGGGGTATATCAGAGTGTTTCAGTGAGGGGAGTGGGGTATATCAGAGAGTGTTACAGTGAGGGGTGTGGGGTATATCAGAGTGTTACAGTGAGGGGTGTGGGATATATCAGAGTGTTTCAGTGAGGGGTGTGGGGTATATCAGAGTGTTTCAGTGAGGGGAGTGGGGTATATCAGAGAGTGTTACAGTGAGGGGTGTGGGGTATATCAGAGTGTTTCAGTGAGGGGAGTGGGGTATATCAGAGAGTGTTACAGTGAGGGGTGTGGGATATATCAGAGTGTTTCAGTGAGGGGTGTGGGGTATATCAGAGTGTTTCAGTGAGGGGAGTGGGGTATATCAGAGAGTGTTACAGTGAGGGGTGTGGGGTATATCAGAGTGTTACAGTGAGGGGTGTGGGATATATCAGAGTGTTTCAGTGAGGGGAGTGGGGTATATCAGAGTGTTTCAGTGAGGGGAGTGGGGTATATCAGAGTGTTGCAGTGAGGGGTGTGGGGTATATCAGAGTGTTTCAGTGAGGGGAGTGGGGTATATCAGAGTGTTTCAGTGAGGGGTGTGGGATATATCAGAGTGTATCAGTGAGGGGAGTGGGGTATATCAGAGTGTTACAGTGAGGGGTGTGGGGTATATCAGAGTGTTACAGTGAGGGGTGTGGGATATATCAGAGTGTTTCAGTGAGGGGAGTGGGGTATATCAGAGAGTGTTACAGTGAGGGGTGTGGGGTATATCAGAGAGTGTTACAGTGAGGGGTGTGGGGTATATCAGAGTATTACAGTGAGGGGTGTGGAGTATATCAGAGTGTTACAGTGAGGGGTGTGGAGTATATCAGAGTGTTTCAGTGAGGGGTGTGGGGTATATCAAAGTATTACAGTGAGGGGTGTGGAGTATATCAGAGTGTTACAGTGAGGGGTGTGGAGTATATCAGAGTGTTTCAGTGAGGGGTGTGGGGTATATCAGAGAGTGTTACAGTGAGGGGTGTGGGGTATATCAGAGTGTTACAGTGAGGGGTGTGGGATATATCAGAGAGTGTTACAGTGAGGGGTGTGGGGTATATCAGAGTGTTTCAGTGAGGGGAGTGGGGTATATCAGAGAGTGTTACAGTGAGGGGTGTTGGGTATATCAGAGTGTTACAGTGAGGGGTGTGGGATATATCAGAGTGTTTCAGTGAGGGGTGTGGGGTATATCAGAGTGTTTCAGTGAGGGGAGTGGGGTATATCAGAGAGTGTTACAGTGAGGGGTGTGGGGTATATCAGAGTGTTTCAGTGAGGGGAGTGGGGTATATCAGAGAGTGTTACAGTGAGGGGTGTGGGATATATCAGAGTGTTTCAGTGAGGGGTGTGGGGTATATCAGAGTGTTTCAGTGAGGGGAGTGGGGTATATCAGAGAGTGTTACAGTGAGGGGTGTGGGGTATATCAGAGTGTTACAGTGAGGGGTGTGGGGTCTATCAGAGTGTTTACACTGAGGGGTGTGGGGTATATCAGAGTGTTACAGTGAGGGGTGTGGGGTATATCAGAGTGTTTACAGTGAGGGGTGTGGGGTATATCAGAGTGTTTACAGTGAGGGGTTTGGGGTATATCAGAGTGTTTACACTGAGGGGTGTGGGGTATATCAGAGTGTTCACAGTGGGGGGTGTGGGGTATATGAGAGTGTGACAGTGAGGGGTTGGGGTATATCAGAGAGTGTTACAGTGAGGGGTGTGGGGTATATCAGAGTGTTTACAGTGAGGGCTTTCGGGTATATCAGAGTGTTACAGTGAGGGGTGTGGGATATATCAGAGTGTTTACAGTGAGGGGTGTGGGGTATATCAGAGAGTGTTACAGTGAGGGGTGTGGGGTATATCAGAGTGTTACAGTGAGGGGTGTGTGGTATATCAAAGTGTTACAGTGAGGGGTGTGTGGTATATCAGAGTGTTACAGTGAGGGGTGTGGGGTATATCAGAGTGTTACAGTGAGGGGTGTGTGGTATATCAGAGAGTGTTACAGTGAGGGGTGTGGGATATATCAGAGTGTTTCAGTGAGGGGAGTGGGGTATATCAGAGTGTTACAGTGAGGGGTGTGGGGTATATCAGAGTGTTACAGTGAGGGGTGTGGAGTATATCAGAGTGTTTCAGTGAGGGGTGTGGGATATATCAGAGTGTTTCAGTGAGGGGAGTGGGGTATATCAGAGTGTTACAGTGAGGGGTGTGGGGCATATCAGAGTGTTACAGTGAGGGGTGTGGGGTATATCAGAGTGTTTCAGTGAGGGGAGTGGGGTATATCAGAGTGTTTCAGTGAGGGGAGTGGGGTATATCAGAGAGTGTTACAGTGAGGGGTGTGGGGTATATCAGAGTGTTACAGTGAGGGGTGTGGGATATATCAGAGTGTTTCAGTGAGGGGAGTGGGTTATATCAGAGTGTTTCAGTGAGGGGAGTGGGGTATATCAGAGTGTTGCAGTGAGGGGTGTGGGGTATATCAGAGTGTTTCAGTGAGGGGAGTGCGGTATATCAGAGAGTGTTACAGTGAGGGGTGTGGGGTATATCAGAGTGTTACAGTGAGGGGTGAGGGATATATCAGAGTTTTTCAGTGAGGGGAGTGGGGTATATCAGAGTGTTTCAGTGAGGGGAGTGGGGTATATCAGAGTGTTGCAGTGAGGGGTGTGGGGTATATCAGAGTGTTTCAGTGAGGGGAGTGGGGTATATCAGAGTGTTTCAGTGAGGGGTGTGGGATATATCAGAGAGTGTTACAGTGAGGGGTGTGGGGTATATCAGAGTGTTTCAGTGAGGGGAGTGGGGTATATCAGAGAGTGTTACAGTGAGGGGTGTGGGGTATATCAGAGTGTTACAGTGAGGGGTGTGGGATATATCAGAGAGTGTTACAGTGAGGGGTGTGGGGTATATCAGAGTGTTTCAGTGAGGGGAGTGGGGGATATCAGAGAGTGTTACAGTGAGGGGTGTGGGGTATATCAGAGTGTTACAGTGAGGGGTGTGGGATATATCAGAGTGTTTCAGTGAGGGGTGTGGGGTATATCAGAGTGTTTCAGTGAGGGGAGTGGGGTATATCAGAGAGTGTTACAGTGAGGGGTGTGGGGTATATCAGAGTGTTTCAGTGAGGGGAGTGGGGTATATCAGAGAGTGTTACAGTGAGGGGTGTGGGATATATCAGAGTGTTTCAGTGAGGGGTGTGGGGTATATCAGAGTGTTACAGTGAGGGGTGTGGGGTATATCAGAGAGTGTTACAGTGAGGGGTGTGGGGTATATCAGAGTATTACAGTGAGGGGTGTGGAGTATATCAGAGTGTTACATTGAGGGGTGTGGAGTATATCAGAGTGTTTCAGTGAGGGGTGTGGGGTATATCAAAGTATTACAGTGAGGGGTGTGGAGTATATCAGAGTGTTACAGTGAGGGGTGTGGAGTATATCAGAGTGTTTCAGTGAGGGGTGTGGGGTATATCAAAGTATTACAGTGAGGGGTGTGGAGTATATCAGAGTGTTTCAGTGAGGGGTGTGGGGTATATCAGAGTATTACAGTGAGGGGTGTGGAGTATATCAGAGTGTTTCAGTGAGGGGTGTGGGGTATATCAGAGTGTTTCAGTGAGGGGTGTGGGGTATATCAGAGTGTTACAGTGAGGGGGTGGGGTATATCAGAGTGTTTCAGTGAGGGGTGTGGAGTATATCAGATTGTTTCAGTGAGGGGTGTGGGGTATATCAGAGTGTTACAGTGAGGGGGTGGGGTAAATCAGAGTGTTTCAGTGAGGGGTGTGGAGTATATCAGAGTGTGTCAGTGAGGGGTGTGGGGTATATCAGAGTGTTTCAGTGAGGGGTGTGGGGTATATCAGAGTGTTTGCAGTGAGGGGTGTGGGGTATATCAGAGTGTTTCAGTGAGGGGTGTGGGGTATATCAGACAGTGTTACAGTGAGGGGTGTGGGGTATATCAGAGTGTTACAGTGAGGGGTGTGGAGTATATCAGAGTGTTTCAGTGAGGGGTATGGGGTATATCAGAGTGTTACAGTGAGGGGTGTGGAGTATATCAGAGTGTTTCAGTGAGGGGTATGGGGTATATCAGAGTGTTACAGTGAGGGGTGTGGGGTATATCAGAGTGTTACAGTGAGGGGTGTGGGGTATATCAGAGTGTTACAGTGAGAGGTGTGGGGTAGATCAGAGTGTTTCAGTGAGGGGAGTGGGGTATATCAGAGTGTTACAGTGAGGGGTGTGGAGTATATCAGAGTGTTACAGTGAGGGGTGTGGGGTATATCAGAGTGTTACAGTGAGGGGTGTGGGGTATATCAGAGTGTTCCAGTGAGCGGTGTGGGATATATCAGAGTGTTACAGTGAGCGATGTGGGGTATATCAGAGTGTTTCAGTGAGGGGTGTGGGATATATCAGAGTGTTTACAGTGAGGGGTGTGGGGTATATTAGAGTGTTTACAGTGAAGGGTGTGGGGGTATATCAGAGAGTGTTACAGTGAGGGGTGTGGGGTATATCAGAGTGTTACAGTGAGGGGTGTGGGGTATATCAGAGTGTTACAGTGAGGGGTGTGGGGTATATGAGAATGTTTACAGTGAGGGGTTTGGGGTATATCAGAGTGTTACAGTGAGGGGTGTGGGGTATATCAGTGTGTTACAGTGAGGGATGTGGGGTATGTCAGAGTGTTACAGTGAGGGGTGTGGGGTAAATCAGATAGTGTTTACAGTGATTGGTGTGGGGTATATCAGTGTGTTACAGTGAGGGGTGTGGGGTATATCAGAGTGTTACAGTGAGGGGTGTGGGGTATATCTGTGTGTTACAGTGAGGGGTGTGGGGTCTATCAGAGTGTTTACACTGAGGGGTGTGGGGTATATCAGAGTGTTACAGTGAGGGGTGTGGGGTATATCAGAGTGTTTACAGTGAGGGGTGTGGGGTATATCAGAGTGTTTACAGTGAGGGGTTTGGGGTATATCAGAGTGTTTACACTGAGGGGTGTGGGGTATATCAGAGTGTTCACAGTGGGGGGTGTGGGGTATATGAGAGTGTGACAGTGAGGGGTTGGGGTATATCAGAGAGTGTTACAGTGAGGGGTGTGGGGTATATCAGAGTGTTTACAGTGAGGGCTTTCGGGTATATCAGAGTGTTACAGTGAGGGGTGTGGGATATATCAGAGTGTTTACAGTGAGGGGTGTGGGGTATATCAGAGAGTGTTACAGTGAGGGGTGTGGGGTATATCACAGTGTTACAGTGAGGGGTGTGGGGTATATCAAAGTGTTACAGTGAGGGGTGTGTGGTATATCAGAGTGTTACAGTGAGGGGTGTGGGGTATATCAGAGTGTTACAGTGAGGGGTGTGTGGTATATCAGAGAGTGTTACAGTGAGGGGTGTGGGATATATCAGAGTGTTTCAGTGAGGGGAGTGGGGTATATCAGAGTGTTACAGTGAGGGGTGTGGGGTATATCAGAGTGTTACAGTGAGGGGTGTGGAGTATATCAGAGTGTTTCAGTGAGGGGTGTGGGATATATCAGAGTGTTTCAGTGAGGGGACTGGGGTATATCAGAGTGTTACAGTGAGGGGTGTGGGGTATATCAGAGTGTTACAGTGAGGGGTGTGGGGTATATCAGAGTGTTTCAGTGAGGGGAGTGGGGTATATCAGAGTGTTTCAGTGAGGGGAGTGGGGTATATCAGAGAGTGTTACAGTGAGGGGTGTGGGGTATATCAGAGTGTTACAGTGAGGGGTGTGGGATATATCAGAGTGTTTCAGTGAGGGGAGTGGGTTATATCAGAGTGTTTCAGTGAGGGGAGTGGGGTATATCAGAGTGTTGCAGTGATGGGTGTGGGGTATATCAGAGTGTTTCAGTGAGGGGAGTGCGGTATATCAGAGAGTGTTACAGTGAGGGGTGTGGGGTATATCAGAGTGTTACAGTGAGGGGTGTGGGATATATCAGAGTTTTTCAGTGAGGGGAGTGGGGTATATCAGAGTGTTTCAGTGAGGGGAGTGGGGTATATCAGAGTGTTGCAGTGAGGGGTGTGGGGTATATCAGAGTGTTTCAGTGAGGGGAGTGGGGTATATCAGAGTGTTTCAGTGAGGGGTGTGGGATATATCAGAGAGTGTTACAGTGAGGGGTGTGGGGTATATCAGAGTGTTTCAGTGAGGGGAGTGGGGTATATCAGAGAGTGTTACAGTGAGGGGTGTGGGGTACATCAGAGTGTTACAGTGAGGGGTGTGGGATATATCAGAGAGTGTTACAGTGAGGGGTGTGGGGTATATCAGAGTGTTTCAGTGAGGGGAGTGGGGTATATCAGAGAGTGTTACAGTGAGGGGTGTTGGGTATATCAGAGTGTTACAGTGAGGGGTGTGGGATATATCAGAGTGTTTCAGTGAGGGGTGTGGGGTATATCAGAGTGTTTCAGTGAGGGGAGTGGGGTATATCAGAGAGTGTTACAGTGAGGGGTGTGGGGTATATCAGAGTGTTTCAGTGAGGGGAGTGGGGTATATCAGAGAGTGTTACAGTGAGGGGTGTGGGATATATCAGAGTGTTTCAGTGAGGGGTGTGGGGTATATCAGAGTGTTTCAGTGAGGGGAGTGGGGTATATCAGAGAGTGTTACAGTGAGGGGTGTGGGGTATATCAGAGTGTTACAGTGAGGGGTGTGGGGTCTATCAGAGTGTTTACACTGAGGGGTGTGGGGTATATCAGAGTGTTACAGTGAGGGGTGTGGGGTATATCAGAGTGTTTACAGTGAGGGGTGTGGGGTATATCAGAGTGTTTACAGTGAGGGGTTTGGGGTATATCAGAGTGTTTACACTGAGGGGTGTGGGGTATATCAGAGTGTTCACAGTGGGGGGTGTGGGGTATATGAGAGTGTGACAGTGAGGGGTTGGGGTATATCAGAGAGTGTTACAGTGAGGGGTGTGGGGTATATCAGAGTGTTTACAGTGAGGGCTTTCGGGTATATCAGAGTGTTACAGTGAGGGGTGTGGGATATATCAGAGTGTTTACAGTGAGGGGTGTGGGGTATATCAGAGAGTGTTACAGTGAGGGGTGTGGGGTATATCACAGTGTTACAGTGAGGGGTGTGGGGTATATCAAAGTGTTACAGTGAGGGGTGTGTGGTATATCAGAGTGTTACAGTGAGGGGTGTGGGGTATATCAGAGTGTTACAGTGAGGGGTGTGTGGTATATCAGAGAGTGTTACAGTGAGGGGTGTGGGATATATCAGAGTGTTTCAGTGAGGGGAGTGGGGTATATCAGAGTGTTACAGTGAGGGGTGTGGGGTATATCAGAGTGTTACAGTGAGGGGTGTGGAGTATATCAGAGTGTTTCAGTGAGGGGTGTGGGATATATCAGAGTGTTTCAGTGAGGGGACTGGGGTATATCAGAGTGTTACAGTGAGGGGTGTGGGGTATATCAGAGTGTTACAGTGAGGGGTGTGGGGTATATCAGAGTGTTTCAGTGAGGGGAGTGGGGTATATCAGAGTGTTTCAGTGAGGGGAGTGGGGTATATCAGAGAGTGTTACAGTGAGGGGTGTGGGGTATATCAGAGTGTTACAGTGAGGGGTGTGGGATATATCAGAGTGTTTCAGTGAGGGGAGTGGGTTATATCAGAGTGTTTCAGTGAGGGGAGTGGGGTATATCAGAGTGTTGCAGTGATGGGTGTGGGGTATATCAGAGTGTTTCAGTGAGGGGAGTGCGGTATATCAGAGAGTGTTACAGTGAGGGGTGTGGGGTATATCAGAGTGTTACAGTGAGGGGTGTGGGATATATCAGAGTTTTTCAGTGAGGGGAGTGGGGTATATCAGAGTGTTTCAGTGAGGGGAGTGGGGTATATCAGAGTGTTGCAGTGAGGGGTGTGGGGTATATCAGAGTGTTTCAGTGAGGGGAGTGGGGTATATCAGAGTGTTTCAGTGAGGGGTGTGGGATATATCAGAGAGTGTTACAGTGAGGGGTGTGGGGTATATCAGAGTGTTTCAGTGAGGGGAGTGGGGTATATCAGAGAGTGTTACAGTGAGGGGTGTGGGGTACATCAGAGTGTTACAGTGAGGGGTGTGGGATATATCAGAGAGTGTTACAGTGAGGGGTGTGGGGTATATCAGAGTGTTTCAGTGAGGGGAGTGGGGTATATCAGAGAGTGTTACAGTGAGGGGTGTTGGGTATATCAGAGTGTTACAGTGAGGGGTGTGGGATATATCAGAGTGTTTCAGTGAGGGGTGTGGGGTATATCAGAGTGTTTCAGTGAGGGGAGTGGGGTATATCAGAGAGTGTTACAGTGAGGGGTGTGGGGTATATCAGAGTGTTTCAGTGAGGGGAGTGGGGTATATCAGAGAGTGTTACAGTGAGGGGTGTGGGATATATCAGAGTGTTTCAGTGAGGGGTGTGGGGTATATCAGAGTGTTTCAGTGAGGGGAGTGGGGTATATCAGAGAGTGTTACAGTGAGGGGTGTGGGGTATATCAGAGTGTTACATTGAGGGGTGTGGGGTCTATCAGAGTGTTTACACTGAGGGGTGTGGGGTATATCAGAGTGTTACAGTGAGGGGTGTGGGGTATATCAGAGTGTTTACAGTGAGGGGTGTGGGGTATATCAGAGTGTTTACAGTGAGGGGTTTGGGGTATATCAGAGTGTTTACACTGAGGGGTGTGGGGTATATCAGAGTGTTCACAGTGGGGGGTGTGGGGTATATGAGAGTGTGACAGTGAGGGGTTGGGGTATATCAGAGAGTGTTACAGTGAGGGGTGTGGGGTATATCAGAGTGTTTACAGTGAGGGCTTTCGGGTATATCAGAGTGTTACAGTGAGGGGTGTGGGATATATCAGAGTGTTTACAGTGAGGGGTGTGGGGTATATCAGAGAGTGTTACAGTGAGGGGTGTGGGGTATATCAGAGTGTTACAGTGAGGGGTGTGTGGTATATCAAAGTGTTACAGTGAGGGGTGTGTGGTATATCAGAGTGTTACAGTGAGGGGTGTGGGGTATATCAGAGTGTTACAGTGAGGGGTGTGTGGTATATCAGAGAGTGTTACAGTGAGGGGTGTGGGATATATCAGAGTGTTTCAGTGAGGGGAGTGGGGTATATCAGAGTGTTACAGTGAGGGGTGTGGGGTATATCAGAGTGTTACAGTGAGGGGTGTGGAGTATATCAGAGTGTTTCAGTGAGGGGTGTGGGATATATCAGAGTGTTTCAGTGAGGGGAGTGGGGTATATCAGAGTGTTACAGTGAGGGGTGTGGGGCATATCAGAGTGTTACAGTGAGGGGTGTGGGGTATATCAGAGTGTTTCAGTGAGGGGAGTGGGGTATATCAGAGTGTTTCAGTGAGGGGAGTGGGGTATATCAGAGAGTGTTACAGTGAGGGGTGTGGGGTATATCAGAGTGTTACAGTGAGGGGTGTGGGATATATCAGAGTGTTTCAGTGAGGGGAGTGGGTTATATCAGAGTGTTTCAGTGAGGGGAGTGGGGTATATCAGAGTGTTGCAGTGAGGGGTGTGGGGTATATCAGAGTGTTTCAGTGAGGGGAGTGCGGTATATCAGAGAGTGTTACAGTGAGGGGTGTGGGGTATATCAGAGTGTTACAGTGAGGGGTGAGGGATATATCAGAGTTTTTCAGTGAGGGGAGTGGGGTATATCAGAGTGTTTCAGTGAGGGGAGTGGGGTATATCAGAGTGTTGCAGTGAGGGGTGTGGGGTATATCAGAGTGTTTCAGTGAGGGGAGTGGGGTATATCAGAGTGTTTCAGTGAGGGGTGTGGGATATATCAGAGAGTGTTACAGTGAGGGGTGTGGGGTATATCAGAGTGTTTCAGTGAGGGGAGTGGGGTATATCAGAGAGTGTTACAGTGAGGGGTGTGGGGTATATCAGAGTGTTACAGTGAGGGGTGTCAGATATATCAGAGAGTGTTACAGTGAGGGGTGTGGGGTATATCAGAGTGTTTCAGTGAGGGGAGTGGGGTATATCAGAGAGTGTTACAGTGAGGGGTGTGGGGTATATCAGAGTGTTACAGTGAGGGGTGTGGGATATATCAGAGAGTTTCAGTGAGGGGTGTGGGGTATATCAGAGTGTTTCAGTGAGGGGAGTGGGGTATATCAGAGAGTGTTACAGTGAGGGGTGTGGGGTATATCAGAGTGTTTCAGTGAGGGGAGTGGGGTATATCAGAGAGTGTTACAGTGAGGGGTGTGGGATATATCAGAGTGTTTCAGTGAGGGGTGTGGGGTATATCAGAGTGTTTCAGTGAGGGGAGTGGGGTATATCAGAGAGTGTTACAGTGAGGGGTGTGGGGTATATCAGAGTGTTACAGTGAGGGGTGTGGGATATATCAGAGTGTTTCAGTGAGGGGAGTGGGGTATATCAGAGTGTTTCAGTGAGGGGAGTGGGGTATATCAGAGTGTTGCAGTGAGGTGTGTGGGGTATATCAGAGTGTTTCAGTGAGGGGAGTGGGGTATATCAGAGTGTTTCAGTGAGGGGTGTGGGATATATCAGAGTGTTTCAGTGAGGGGAGTGGGGTATATCAGAGTGTTACAGTGAGGGGTGTGGGGTATATCAGAGTGTTACAGTGAGGGGTGTGGGATATATCAGAGTGTTTCAGTGAGGGGAGTGGGGTATATCAGAGAGTGTTACAGTGAGGGGTGTGGGGTATATCAGAGAGTGTTACAGTGAGGGGTGTGGGGTATATCAGAGTGTTACAGTGAGGGGTGTGGGGTATATCAGAGTGTTTCAGTGAGGGGAGTGGGGTATATCAGAGAGTGTTACAGTGAGGGGTGTGGGGTATATCAGAGTGTTACAGTGAGGGGTGTGGGATATATCAGAGAGTGTTACAGTGAGGGGTGTGGGGTATATCAGAGTGTTTCAGTGAGGGGAGTGGGGTATATCAGAGAGTGTTACAGTGAGGGGTGTGGGGTATATCAGAGTGTTACAGTGAGGGGTGTGGGATATATCAGAGTGTTTCAGTGAGGGGTGTGGGGTATATCAGAGTGTTACAGTGAGGGGAGTGGGGTATATCAGAGTGTTACAGTGAGGGGTGTGGAGTATATCAGAGTGTTTCAGTGAGGGGTGTGGGATATATCAGAGTGTTTCAGTGAGGGGAGTGGGGTATATCAGAGTGTTACAGTGAAGGGTGTGGAGTTTATCAGAGTGTTCCAGTGAGCGGTGTGGGATATATCAGAGTGTTTACAGTGAGGGGTGTGGGGGTATATCAGAGAGTGTTACAGTGAGGGGTGTGGGGGTATATCAGAGAGTGTTACAGTGAGGGGTGTGGGGTATATCAGAGTGTTTACAGTGAGGGGTTTGGGGTATATCAGAGTGTTTACAGTGAGGGGTGTGGGGTATATCAGAGTGTTTACAGTGAGGGGTTTGGGGTATATCAGAGTGTTTACAGTGAGGGGTGTGGGGTATATCAGAGTGTTTACAGTGAGGAGTGTGGGGGTATATCAGAGAGTGTTACAGTGAGGGGTGTGGGGTATATCAGAGTGTTACAGTGAGGGGTGTGGGGTATATCAGAGTATTTACAGTGAGGGGTTTGGGGTATATCAGAGTGTTTACAGTGAGGGGTGTGGGGTATATCAGAGTGTTTACAGTGAGGGGTGTGGGGTATATCAGAGTGTTACAGTGAGGGGTGTGGGGTATATCAGAGTGTTTACAGTGAGGGGTTTGGGGTATATCAGAGTGTTTACAGTGAGGGGTGTGGGGTATATCAGAGTGTTTACAGTGAGGGGTGTGGGGGTATATCACAGAGTGTTACAGTGAGGGGTGTGGGGTATATCAGAGTGTTACAGTGAGGGGTGTGGGGTATATCAGAGTGTTTACAGTGAGGGGTTTGGGGTATATCAGAGTGTTTACAGTGAGGGGTGTGGGGTATATCAGAGTGTTTACAGTGAGGGGTGTGGGGGTATATCAGAGAGTGTTACAGTGAGGGGTGTGGGTAATATATCAGAGTGTTACAGTGAGGGGTATGGGGTATATCAGAGTGTTACAGTGAGGGGTTGGGGTATATCAGAGTGTTACAGTGAGGGGTATGGGGTATATCAGAGTGTTACAGTGAGGGGTTGGGGTCTATCAGAGTGTTACAGTGAGGGGTATGGGGTATATCAGAGTGTTACAGTGAGGGGTTGGGGTATATCAGAGTGTTACAGTGAGGGGTATGGGGTATATCAGAGTGTTACAGTGAGGGGTGTGGGGTATATCAGAGTGTTACAGTGAGGGGTGTGGGATATATCAGAGTGTTACAGTGAGGGGTGTGGGGTATATCAGAGTGTTACCGTGAGGGGTGTGGGGTATATCAGAGAGTGTTACAGTGAGGGGTGTGGGATATATCAGAGTGTTACAGTGAGGGGTGTGGGGTATATCAGAGTGTTACCGTGAGGGGTGTGGGGTATATCAGAGAGTGTTACAGTGAGGGGTTTCGGGTATATCAGAGTGTTACAGTGAGGGGTGTGGGATATATCAGAGTGTTACAGTGAGGGGTGTGGGGTATATCAGAGTGTTACCGTGAGGGGTGTGGGGTATATCAGAGTGTTTACAGTGAGGTGTGTGGGGTATATCAGAGTGTTTACAGTGAGGGGTGTGGGGTATATCAGAGTGTTTACAGTGAGGTGTGTGGGGTATATCAGAGTGTTTACAGTGAGGGGTTTGGGGTATATCAGAGTGTTTACAGTGAGGGGTTTGGGGTATATCAGAGAGTGTTACAGTGAGGGGTGTGGGGTATATCAGAGTCTTACAGTGAGGGGTGTGGGGTATATCAGAGTGTTACAGTGAGGGGTGTGGGGTATATCAGAGTGTTTCAGTGAGGGGTGTGGGGTATATCAGAGTGTTTACAGTGAGGGGTGTGGGGTAGATCGAGTATTACAGTGAGGGGTGTGGGGTATATCAGAGTGTTACAGTGAGGGGTGTGGGATATATCAGAGTGTTACAGTGAGGGGTGTGGGATATATCAGAGAGTGTTACAGTGAGGGGTTTCGGGTATATCAGAGTGTTACAGTGAGGGGTGTGGGATATATCAGAGTGTTACAGTGAGGGGTGTGGGGTATATCAGAGTGTTACCGTGAGGGGTGTGGGGTATATCAGAGTGTTTACAGTGAGGTGTGTGGGGTATATCAGAGTGTTTACAGTGAGGGGTGAGGGGTATATCAGAGTGTTTACAGTGAGGTGTGTGGGGTATATCAGAGTGTTTACAGTGAGGGGTTTGGGGTATATCAGAGTGTTTACAGTGAGGGGTTTGGGGTATATCAGAGAGTGTTACAGTGAGGGGTGTGGGGTATATCAGAGTGTTACAGTGAGGGGTGTGGGGTATATCAGAGTGTTACAGTGAGGGGTGTGGGGTATATCAGAGTGTTTCAGTGAGGGGTGTGGGGTATATCAGAGTGTTTACAGTGAGGGGTGTGGGGTAGATCGGAGTATTACAGTGAGGGGTGTGGGGTATATCAGAGTGTTACAGTGAGGGGTGTGGGGTATATCAGAGTGTTACAGTGAGGGGTGTGGGGTATATCAGAGTGTTACAGTGAGGGGTGTGGAGTATATCAGAGTGTTCCAGTGAGGGGTGTGGGGTATATCAGAGTGTATACAGTGAGGGGTGTGGGGTTGATCGGAGTATTACAGTGAGGGGTGTGGGGTATATCAGAGTGTTACAGTGAGGGGTGTGGGGTATATCAGAGTGTTACAGTGAGGGGTGTGGAATATATCAGAGTGTTCCAGTGAGCGGTTGTGGTGGGTATATCAGAGTGTTACAGTGAGGGGTGTGGGGGTATATCAGATTGTTACAGTGAGCGGTGTGGGTTATATCAGAGTGTTTCAGTGAGGGGAGTGGGGTATATCAGAGTGTTACAGTGAGGGGTGTGGAGTATATCAGAGTGTTCCAGTGAGCGGTGTGGGGTATATCAGAGTGTTTCAGTGAGGGGTGTGGGATATATCAGAGTGTTTACAGTTGAGGGGGTGATGGGGGGGTATATCAGAGACTGTTACAGTGAGGGGTGTGGGGGATATCAGAGTGTTTACAGTGATGGTGTGGGGTATATCAGAGTGTTTACAGTGAGGGGTTTGGGGGTATATCAGAGTGTTTACAGTGAGGATTGTGGGGTAGATTCGGAGTATTACAGTGAGGGGTGTGGGGTATATCAGAGTGTTACAGTGAGGGGTGTGGGGTATATCAGAGTGTTACAGTGAGGGGTGTGGGAGTATATACAGAGTGTTACAGTGTGGGGGGTGTGGCATATATCAGAGTGTTTCAGTGAGGGGAGTGGGGTATATCAGAGAGTTTTACAGTGAGGGGTGTGGGGTATATCAGAGTGTTACAGTGAGGGGTTGTGGGATATATCAGAGTGTTTCAGTGAGGGGAGTGGGGTATATCAGAGTGTTACAGTGAGGGGTGTGGGGTATATCAGAGTGTTTCAGTGAGGGGAGTGGGGTATATCAGAGTGTTACAGTGAAGGGTGTGTGGGGTATATCAGAGTGTTTCAGTGAGGGAGTGGGGTATATCAGAGTGTTTCAGTGAGGGGTTGTGGGATATATCAGAGTGTTTCAGTGAGGGGAGTGGGTATATCAGAGAGTGATACAGTGAGGGGTGTGGGGTATATCAGAGAGTGTTACAGTGAGGGGTGTGGGGTATCAGAGTGTTACAGTGAAGGGTGTGGGATATATCAGAGTGTTACAGTGAGGGGTGTGGGGTATATCAGAGTGTTACAGTGAGGGGTGTGGAGTATATCAGAGTGTTACAGTGAGGGTTGTGGGTATATCAGAGTGTTACAGTGAGGGGTGTGGGGTATATCAGAGTGTTACAGTGAGGGGTGTGGAGTATATCAGAGTGTTTCAGTGAGGAGTGTGGGGTATATCAGAGTGTTTACAGTGAGGGGTGTGGAGTATATCAGAGTGTTTCAGTGAGGGGTGTGGGATATATCAGAGTGTTTCAGTGAGGGGAGTGGGGTATATCAGAGTGTTACAGTGAGGGGTGTGGGTATATCAGAGTGTTCCAGTGAGCGGTGTGGGATATATCAGAGTGTTTACAGTGAGGGGTGTGGGGTATATCAGAGAGTGTTACAGTGAGGGGTGGGGGTATATCAGAGTGTTTACAGTGAGGGGTGTGGGGGTATATCAGAGAGTGTTACAGTGAGGGGTGTGGGGTATATCAGAGTGTTTACAGTGAGGGGTGTGGGGGTATATCAGAGTGTTTACAGTGAGGGGTTTGGGGTATATCAGAGTGTTACAGTGAGGGGTGTGGGGGTATATCAGAGTGTTTACAGTGAGGGGTGTGCGGGTATAATCAGAGAGTGTTACAGTGAGGGGTGTTGGGGTATATCAGAGTGTTACAGTGAGGGGTGTGGGGTTATATCAGAGTGTTTACAGTGAGGGGTTTGGGGTATATCAGAGTGTTTACAGTGAGGGGTGTGGGGTATATCAGAGTGTTTACAGTGAGGGGTTGGGTATATCAGAGTGTTTACAGTGAGGGTGTGGGGTATATCAGAGTGTTTACAGTGAGGGGCTCTGGGGTATATCAGAGTGTTACAGTGAGGGTGTGTGGGTATATCAGAGTGTTGACAGTGAGGGGTTTGGGGTATATCAGATTGTTTACAGTGAGGGGTGTGGGTATATCAGAGTGTTACAGTGAGGGGAGTGGGGTATATCAGAGTGTTTACAGTGAGGGGTTTGGGGTATATCAGAGTGTTACAGTGAGGGGTGTGGGGTATATCAGAGTGTTTACAGTGAGGGGTTTGGGGTATATCAGAGTGTTTACAGTGAGGGGTGTGGGGTATATCAGAGTGTTACAGTGAGGGGAGTGGGGATATCAGAGTGTTTACAGTGAGGGGTGTGGGGTATATCAGAGTGTTACAGTGAGGGAGTGGGGTATATCAGGAGTGTTTACAGTGAGGGTGTGGGGTATATCAGAGTGTTTACAGTGAGGGGTGTGGGGTATATCAGAGTGTTACAGTGAGGGGTTTGGGGTATATCAGAGTGTTTACAGTGAGGGGTGTGGGGTATATCAGAGTGTTTACAGTGAGGGGTGTGGGGGTATATCAGAGAGTGTTACAGTGAGGGGTGTGGGTATATCAGAGTGTTTACAGTGAGGGGTTTGGGGTATATCAGAGTGTTTACAGTGAGGGTTGGGGTATATCAGAGTGTTACAGTGAGGGGTGTGGGGTATATCAGAGTGTTACAGTGAGGGGTGTGGGGTATATTCAGAGTGTTACAGTGAGGGTGTGGGGTATATCAGAGTGTTACAGTGAGGGGTGTGGGGTATATCAGAGTGTTACAGTGAGGGGTGTGGGGTATATCAGAGTGTTACAGTGAGGGGTGTGGCGTATATCAGAGTGTTACATGTGAGGGGTGTGGGGTATATCAGAGTGTTACAGTGAGGGGTGTGCGGTAATTCATAGTGTTACAGTGAGGGGTGTGGGGTATATCAGAGTGTTTACAGTGAGGGGTTTGGGGTATATCAGAGTGTTTACAGTGAGGGGTGTCGGGGTATATCAGAGTGTTTACAGTGAGGGGTGTGGGGTATATCAGAGTGTTACAGTGAGGGGTGTGGGGTATATCAGAGTGTTACAGTGAGGGGTGTGAGGTATATCAGAGTGTTTACAGTGAGGGTTTGGGGTATATCAGAGTGTTTACAGTGAGGGGTGTGGGGTATATCAGAGTGTTACAGTGAGGGGTGTGGGGTATATCAGAGTGTTACAGTGAGGGGTGTGGGTATATCAGAGTGTTTACAGTGAGGGGTGTGGGGGATATCAGAGTGTTTGCAGTGATGGGTGTGGGGTATATCAGAGTGGTTACAGTGAGGGGTGTGGGGTATATCAGAGTGTTTACAGTGAGGGGTGTGGGGTATATCAGAGTGTTTACAGTGAGGGGTGTGGGGTATATCAGAGTGTTACAGTGAGGGGTGTGGGGTATATCAGAGTGTTTACAGTGAGGGGTTTGGGGTATATCAGAGTGTTTACAGTGAGGGGTGTGGGGTATATCAGAGTGTTACAGTGAGGGGAGTGGGGTATATCAGAGTGTTTACAGTGAGGGGTTTGGGGTATATCAGAGTGTTACAGTGAGGGGTGTGGGGTATATCAGAGTGTTTACAGTGAGGGGTTTGGGGTATATCAGAGTGTTTACAGTGAGGGGTGTGGGGTATATCAGAGTGTTACAGTGAGGGGAGTGGGGTATATCAGAGTGTTTACAGTGAGGGGTGTGGGGTATATCAGAGTGTTACAGTGAGGGGAGTGGGTATATCAGAGTGTTTACAGTGAGGGGTGTGGGGTATATCAGAGTGTTTACAGTGAGGGTTGTGGGGTATATCAGAGTGTTACAGTGAGGGGTTTGGGGTATATCAGAGTGTTTACAGTGAGGGGTGTGGGGTATATCAGAGTGTTTACAGTGAGGGGTGTGGGGGTATAATCAGAGAGTGTTACAGTGAGGGGTGTGGGGTATATCAGAGTGTTTACAGTGAGGGGTTTGGGTATATCAGAGTGTTTACAGTGAGGGGTTTGGGTATATCAGAGTGTTTACAGTGAGGGGTGTGGGGTATATCAGAGTGTACAGTGAGGGGGTGTGGGGTATTATCAGAGTGTTACAGTGAGGGGTGTGGGTATATCAGAGTGTTACAGTGAGGGGTGTGGGGTATATCAGAGTGTTACAGTGAGGGGTGTGGGGTATATCAGAGTGTTACAGTGAGGGGTGTGGGGTATATCAGAGTGTTTACAGTGAGGGGTGTGGGGTATATCAGAGTCGTTACAGTGAGGGGTGTGGCGTATATCAGAGTGTTACAGTGAGGGGTGTGGGGTATATCAGAGTGTTACAGTGAGGGGTGTGGGGTATATCAGAGTGTTACAGTGAGGGGTGTGGGTATATCAGAGTGTTACAGTGAGGGGTGTGGGGTATATCAGAGTGTTTCAGTGAGGGGTGTGGGGTATATCAGAGTGTTTACAGTGAGGGGTTTGGGGTATATCAGAGTGTTTACAGTGAGGGGTTGTGGGGTATATCAGAGTGTTTACAGTGAGGGGTGTGGGGTATATCAGAGTGTTACAGTGAGGGGTGTGGGGTATATCAGAGTGTTACAGTGAGGGGTGTGAGGTATATCAGAGTGTTTACAGTGAGGGGGTTTGGGGTATATCAGAGTGTTTACAGTGAGGGGTGTAGGGTATATCAGAGTGTTACAGTGAGGGGTGTGGGGTATATCAGAGTGTTACAGTGAGGGGTGTGGGGTATATCAGAGTGTTTACAGTGAGGGGTGTGGGGGTATATCAGAGTGTTTGCAGTGATGGGTGTGGGGTATATCAGAGTGTTACAGTGAGGGTGTGGGGTATATCAGAATGTTACAGTGAGGGGTGTGGGGTATATCAGAGTGTTTACAGTGAGGGGTGTGGGGTATATCAGAGTGTTACAGTGAGGGGTGTGGGGTATATCAGAGTGTTACAGTGAGGGGTGTGGGTATGTCAGAGTGTTACAGTGAGGGTGTGGGGTATATCAGAGTGTTACAGTGAGGGGTGTGGGGTATATCAGAGTGTTACAGTGAGGGGTGTGGGGTATATCAGAGTGTTTACAGTGAGGGGTGTGGGGTATATCAGAGTGTTACAGTGAGGGGTGTGGGGTATATCAGAGTGTTACAGTGAGGGGTGTGGGGTATGTCAGAGTGTTACAGTGAGGGGTGTGGGGTATGTCAGAGTGTTACAGTGAGGGGTGTGGCGTATATCAGAGTGTTTACAGTGAGGGGTTTGGGGTATATCAGAGTGTTACAGTGAGGGGTGTGGGGTATGTCAGAGTGTTACAGTGAGGGGTGTGGGGGTATATCAGAGTGTTACAGTGAGGGGTGTGGGGTATATCAGAGTGTTACAGTGAGGGGTGTGGGGTATATCAGAGTGTTACAGTGAGGGTGTGGGTATTCAGAGTGTTACAGTGAGGGGTTGGGGTATATCAGAGTGTTTTACAGTGAGGGGTGTGGGGTATATCAGAGTGTTTACAGTGAGGGGGTGTGGGGGTATATCAGAGAGTGTTACAGTGAGGGTGTGGGGTATATCAGAGTGTTTACAGTGAGGGGTTTGGGGTATATCAGAGTGTTTACAGTGAGGGGTGTGGGGTATATCAGAGTGTTACAGTGAGGGGTGTGGGGTATATCAGAGTGTTACAGTGAGGGGTGTGGGGTATATCAGAGTGTTACAGTGAGGGGTGTGGGGTATATCAGAGTGTTACTGTGAGGGGTGTGGGGTATATCAGAGTGTTACAGTGAGGGGTGTGGCGTATATCAGAGTGTTACAGTGAGGGGTGTGGGGTATATCAGAGTGTTACAGTGAGGGGTGTGGGGTAATATCAGAGTGTTACAGTGAGGGGTGTGGGGTATATCAGAGTGTTTACAGTGAGGGGTTTGGGGTATATCAGAGTGTTTACAGTGAGGGGTGTGGGGTATATCAGAGTGTTTACAGTGAGGGGTGTGGGGTATATCAGAGTGTTACAGTGAGGGGTGTGGGGTATATCAGAGTGTTACAGTGAGGGGTGTGAGGTATATCAGAGTGTTTACAGTGAGGGGTTTTGGGGTATATCAGAGTGTTTACAGTGAGGGGTGTGGGGTATATCAGAGTGTTACAGTGAGGGGTGTGGGGTATATCAGAGTGTTACAGTGAGGGGTGTGGGTTATATCAGAGTGTTTACAGTGAGGGGTGTGGGGTATATCAGAGTGTTTGCAGTGATGGGTGTGGGGTATATCAGAGTGTTTACAGTGAGGGGTGTGGGGTATATCAGTAGTGTTACAGTGAGGGGTGTGGGGTATATCAGAGTGTTTACAGTGAGGGGTGTGGGGTATATCAGAGTGTTACAGTGAGGCGTGTGGGGTATATCAGAGTGTTACAGTGAGGGGTGTGGGGTATGTCAGAGTGTTACAGTGAGGGGTGTGGGGTATATCAGAGTGTTACAGTGAGGGGTGTGGGGTATATCAGAGTGTTACAGTGAGGGGTGTGGGGTATATCAGAGTGTTTACAGTGAGGGGTGTGGGGTATATCAGAGTGTTACAGTGAGGGGTGTGGGGTATATCAGAGTGTTACAGTGAGGGATGTGGGGTATGTCAGAGTGTTACAGTGAGGGTGTGGGGTATGTCAGAGTGTTACAGTGAGGGGTGTGGGGTATATCAGAGTGTTTACAGTGAGGGGTTTGGGGTATATCAGAGTGTTACAGTGAGGGGTGTGGGGTATGTCAGAGTGTTACAGTGAGGGGTGTGGGGTATGTCAGAGTGTTACAGTGATGGGTGTGGGGTATATCAGAGTGTTACAGTGAGGGGTGTGGGGTATGTCAGAGTGTTACAGTGAGGGGTGTGGGGTATATCA
This sequence comes from Heterodontus francisci, assembly GCF_036365525.1. Lineage (NCBI taxonomy): Eukaryota > Metazoa > Chordata > Chondrichthyes > Heterodontiformes > Heterodontidae > Heterodontus > Heterodontus francisci. The sequence continues at coordinate 200,890 of NW_027141233.1, forward strand.
GAGTGTTTACAGTGAGGGGTTTGGGGTATATCAGAGAGTTACAGTGAGGGGTGTGGGGTATATCAGAGTGTTACAGTGAGGGGTGTGGGGTATATCAGAGTGTTACAGTGAGGGGGTGTGGGGTATATCAGTGTGTTACAGTGAGGGGTGTGGGGTATGTCAGAGTGTTACAGTGAGGGGTGTGGGGTATATCAGAGTGTTTACAGTGAGGGGTTTGGGGTATATCAGTGTGTTACAGTGAGGGGTGTGGGGTATGTCAGAGTGTTACAGTGAGGGTGTTGGGGTATATCAGAGTGTTTGCAGTGAGGAGTGTGGGGTATATCAGAGTGTTTACAGTGAGGGGTTTGGGGTATATCAGTGTGTTACAGTGAGGGGTGTGGGTATGTCAGAGTGTTACAGTGAGGGGTGTGGGGTATATCAGAGTGTTTACAGTGAGGGGTTTGGGGTATATCAGTGTGTTACAGTGAGGGGTGTGGGGTATGTCAGAGTGTTACAGTGAGGGGTGTGGGGTATATCAGTGTGTTTACAGTGAGGGGTTTGGGGTATATCAGTGTGTTACAGTGAGGGGTGTGGGGTATGTCAGAGTGTTACAGTGAGGGGTGTGGGGTATATCAGAGTGTTTGCAGTGAGGAGTGTGGGGTATATCAGAGTGTTTACAGTGAGGGGTTTGGGGTATATCAGTGTGTTACAGTGAGGGGTGTGGGGTATATCAGAGTGTTACAGTGAGGGGTGTGGGGTATATCAGAGTGTTACAGTGAGGGGTGTGGGGTATATCAGAGTGTTACAGGAGGGGTGTGGGTATATCAGAGAGTGTTTACAGTGATTGTGTGGGGTATATCAGTGTGTTACAGTGAGGGGTGTGGGGTATGTCAGAGTGTTACAGTGAGGGTGTGGGGTATATCAGAGTGTTGCAGTGAGGGGTGTGGGGTATATCAGAGTGTTTCAGTTGAGGGGGTGTGGGATATATCAGAGTGTTACAGTGGGTGTGTGGGGTATATTCAGAGTGTTACAGTGAGGGGTGTGGGGTATATCAGAGTGTTACAGTGAGGGGTGTGGGGTATATCAGAGTGTTACAGTGAGGGGTGTGGGGTATAATCAGAGTGTTTACAGTGAGGGGTGTGGGGTAGATCGGAGTATTACAGTGAGGGGTGTGGGGTATATCAGAGTGTTTACAGTGAGGGGTGTGGGGTATATCAGAGTGTTTCAGTGAGGGGTGTGGGATATATCAGAGTGTTACAGTGAGGTGTTGTGGGGTATATCAGAGTGTTACAGTGAGGGGTGTGGGGTTATCAGAGTGTTACAGTGAGGGGTGTGGGGTATATCAGAGTGTTACAGTGAGGGGTGTGGGGTATATCAGAGTGTTTACAGTGAGGGGTGTGGGGTAGATCGGAGTGTTACAGTGAGGGGTGTGGGGTATATCAGAGTGTTACAGTGAGGGGTGTGGGGTATATCAGAGTGTTTACAGTGAGGGGTGTGGGAATTATCAGAGTGTTTCAGTGAGGGGTGTGGGGTATATCAGAGTGTTACAGTGAGGGGTGTGGAGTATATCAGAGTGTTCCAGTGAGCGGTGTGGGGTATATCAGAGTGTTTCAGTGAGGAGTGGTGGGATATATCAGAGTGTTTAACAGTGAGGCGGTGTGGGGGTATATCAGAGAGTGTTACAGTGAGGGGTGTGGGGGATATCAGAGTGTTTACAGTGATGGGTGTGGGGTATATCAGAGTGTTTACAGTGAGGGTTTGGGGTATATCAGAGTGTTTACAGTGAGGGGTGTGGGGTATATCAGAGTGTTTACAGTGAGGGGTTGGGGGTATATCAGAGAGTGTTACAGTGAGGGGTGTTGGGGTATATCAGAGTGTTACAGTGAGGGGTGTGGGATATATCAGAGTGTTACAGTGAGGGGTGTGGGGGGATATCAGAGTGTTACAGTGAGGGGTTGGGGTATATCAGAGTGTTTACAGTGAGGGGTTTCGGGTATATCAAGATTGTTGCAGTGAGGGGTGTGGGGTATATCAGAGTGTTACAGTGAGGGTGTGGGATATATCAGAGTGTTTACAGTGAGGGGTTTCGGGTATATCAGAGTGTTACAGTGAGGGGTGTGGGATATATCAGAGTGTTTCAGTGAGGGGTTTCGGGTATATCAGAGTGTTACGGTGAGGGGGGGTGGGGTATATCAGAGTGTTACAGTGAGGGGTGTGGATATATCAGAGTGTTTTCAGTGAGGGGTGTGGGGTATATCAGAGTGTTACAGTGAGGGTGTGGGTATATCAGTGTGTTACAGTGAGGGATGTGGGGTATATCAGAGTGTTACAGTGAGGGGTGTGGGTATATCAGAGAGTGTTACAGTGAGGGGTGTGGGGTATATCAGTGTGTTACAGTGAGGGATGTGGGGTATATCAGTGTGTTACAGTGAGGGGTGTGGGGTATATCAGAGTGTTACAGTGAGGGGTGTGGGTATATCAGAGAGTGTTTACAGTGATTGGTGTGGGGTATATCAGTGTGTTACAGTGAGGGGTGTGGGGTATGTCAGAGTGTTACAGTGAGGGGTGTGGGGTAAATCAGAGAGTGTTTACAGTGATTGGTGTGGGGTATATCAGTGTGTTACAGTGAGGGGTGTGGGGTATATCTGTGTGTTACAGTGAGGGGTGTGGGGTATGTCAGAGTGTTACAGTGAGGGGTGTGGGGTATGTCAGAGTGTTACAGTGAGGGGTGTGGTATATCAGTGTGTTCCAGTGAGGGGTGTGGGGTCTATAAGAGTGTTTACACTGAGGGGTGTGGTGTATATCAGAGTGTTACAGTGAGGGGTGTGGGGTATGTCAGAGTGTTACAGTGAGGGGTGTGGGGTATGTCAGAGTGTTACAGTGAGGGGTGTGGGATATATCAGTGTGTTCCAGTGAGGGGTGTGGGGTCTATAAGAGTGTTTACACTGAGGGGTGTGGGGTATATCAGTGTGTTACAGTGAGGGGTGTGGGGTATATCAGTGTGCTACAGTGAGGGGTGTGGGGTATATCAGAGTGTTACAGTGAGGGGTGTGGGGTATATCAGTGTGTTAAAGTGAGGGGTGTGGGGTATATCAGTGTGCTACAGTGAGGGGGTGGGGTATATCAGAGTGTTTACAGTGAGGAGTGTGGGGTATATCAGAGTGTTTACAGTGAGGGGTGTGGGGTATATCAGAGTGTTTACAGTGAGGGGTGTGGGGTATATCAGAGTGTTTACAGTGAGGGGTTTGGGGTATATCAGAGTGTTTACAGTGAGGGGTGTGGGGTATATCAGTGTGCTACAGTGAGGGGTGTGGGGTATATCAGAGTGTTACAGTGAGGGGTGTGGGGTATATCAGAGTGTTACAGTGAGGGGTGTGGGGTATATCAGAGTGTTTACAGTGAGGGGTTTGGGGTATATCAGAGTGTTTACAGTGAGGGGTTTGGGGTATATCAGAGTGTTACAGTGAGGGGTTTGGGGTATATCAGAGTGTTACAGTGAGGGGTGTGGGGTATATCAGAGTGTTATCGTGAGGGGTGTGGGGTATATCAGTGTGCTACAGTGAGGGGTGTGGGGTATATCAGAGTGTTACAGTGAGGGGTGTGGGGTATATCAGAGAGTGTTACAGTGAGGGGTGTGGGGTATATCAGAGTGTTACAGTGAGGGGTGTGGGGTATATCAGAGTGTTACAGTGAGGGGTGTGGGGTATATCAGAGTGTTTACAGTGAGGGGTGTGGGGTATATCAGAGTGTTTACAGTGAGGGGTTTGGGGTATATCAGAGTGTTTACAGTGAGGGGTTTGGGGTATATCAGAGTGTTACAGTGAGGGGTGTGGGGTATATCAGAGTGTTACAGTGAGGGGTGTGGGGTATATCAGAGAGTGTTACAGTGAGGGGTGTGGGGTATATCAGAGTGTTACAGTGAGGGGTGTGGGGTATATCAGAGTGTTTACAGTGAGGGGTGTGGGGTATATCAGAGTGTTACAGTGAGGGGTGTGGGGTATATCAGAGTGTTTACAGTGAGGGGTGTGGGGTATATCAGAGTGTTTACAGTGAGGGGTTTGGGGTATATCAGAGTGTTTACATTGAGGGGTGTGGGGTATATCAGTGTGTTTACAGTGAGGGGTGTGGGGTATATCAGAGTGTTTACAGTGAGGGGTTTGGGGTATATCAGAGTGTTTACAGTGAGGGGTTTGGGGTATATCAGAGTGTTACAGTGAGGGGTGTGGGGTATATCAGAGTGTTACAGTGAGGGGTGTGGGGTATATCAGAGAGTGTTACAGTGAGGGGTGTGGGGTATATCAGAGTGTTACAGTGAGGGGTGTGGGGTATATCAGAGTGTTTACAGTGAGGGGTGTGGGGTATATCAGAGTGTTACAGTGAGGGGTGTGGGGTATATCAGAGTGTTTACAGTGAGGGGTGTGGGGTATATCAGAGTGTTTACAGTGAGGGGTTTGGGGTATATCAGAGTGTTTACAGTGAGGGGTGTGGGGTATATCAGTGTGTTTACAGTGAGGGGTGTGGGGTATATCAGAGTGTTTACAGTGAGGGGTTTGGGGTATATCAGAGTGTTACAGTGAGGGGTGTGGGGTATATCAGAGTGTTATAGTGAGGGGTGTGGGGTATATCAGTGTGCTACAGTGAGGGGTGTGGGGTATATCAGAGTGTTACAGTGAGGGGTGTGGGGTATATCAGAGTGTTACAGTGAGGTGTGGGGTATATCAGAGTGTTACAGTGAGGGGTGTGGGGTATACCAGAGTGTTTACAGTGAGGGGTGTGGGGTATATCAGAGTGTTTACAGTGAGGGGTTTGGGGTATATCAGAGTGTTACAGTGAGGGGTGTGGGGTATATCAGAGTGTTACAGTGAGGGGTGTGGGGTATATCAGAGTGTTACAGTGAGGGGTTTGGGGTATATCAGAGTGTTTACAGTGAGGGGTTTGGGGTATATCAGAGTGTTACAGTGAGGGGTGTGGGCTATATCAGAGTGTTTTAGTGAGGGGTGTGGGGTATATCAGTGTGCTACAGTGAGGGGTGTGGGGTATATCAGAGAGTGTTACAGTGTGGGGTGTGGGGTATATCAGAGTGTTACAGTGAGGGGTGTGGGGTATATCAGAGAGTGTTACAGTGAGGGGTGTGGGGTATATCAGAGTGTTACAGTGAGGGGTGTTGGGTATATCAGAGAGTGTTACAGTGTGGGGTGTGGGGTATATCAGAGTGTTACAGTGAGGGGTGTGGGATATATCAGAGAGTGTTACAGTGAGGGGTGTGGGGTATATCAGAGAGTGTTACAGTGTGGGGTGTGGGGTATATCAGAGTGTAACAGTGAGGGGTGTGGGGTATATCAGAGAGTGTTACAGTGTGGGGTGTGGGGTATATCAGAGTGTTACAGTGAGGGGTGTGGGATATATCAGAGAGTGTTACAGTGAGGGGTGTGGGGTATATCAGAGAGTGTTACAGTGTGGGGTGTGGGGTATATCAGAGTGTTACAGTGTGGGGTGTGGGGTATATCAGAGTGTTACAGTGAGGGGTGTGGGATATATCAGAGAGTGTTACAGTGAGGGGTGTGGGGTATATCAGAGAGTGTTACAGTGAGGGGTGTGGAGTATATCAGAGTGTTCCAGTGAGCGGTGTGGGGTATATCAGAGTGTTTCAGTGAGGAGTGTGGGATATATCAGAGTGTTTACAGTGAGGGGTGTGGGGGTATATCAGAGAGTGTTACAGTGAGGGGTGTGGGGGATATCAGAGTGTTTACAGTGAGGGGTGTGGGGTATATCAGAGTGTTTACAGTGAGGGGTTTGGGGTATATCAGAGTGTTTACAGTGAGGGGTGTGGGGTATATCAGAGTGTTTACAGTGAGGGGTGTGGGGTATATCAGAGTGTTATCGTGAGGGGTGTGGGGTATATCAGTGTGCTACAGTGAGGGGTGTGGGGTATATCAGAGTGTTACAGTGAGGGGTGTGGGGTATATCAGAGAGTGTTACAGTGAGGGGTGTGGGGTATATCAGAGTGTTACAGTGAGGGGTGTGGGGTATATCAGAGTGTTACAGTGAGGGGTGTGGGGTATATCAGAGTGTTTACAGTGAGGGGTGTGGGGTATATCAGAGTGTTTACAGTGAGGGGTTTGGGGTATATCAGAGTGTTTACAGTGAGGGGTTTGGGGTATATCAGAGTGTTACAGTGAGGGGTGTGGGGTATATCAGAGTGTTACAGTGAGGGGTGTGGGGTATATCAGAGAGTGTTACAGTGAGGGGTGTGGGGTATATCAGAGTGTTACAGTGAGGGGTGTGGGGTATATCAGAGTGTTTACAGTGAGGGGTGTGGGGTATATCAGAGTGTTACAGTGAGGGGTGTGGGGTATATCAGAGTGTTTACAGTGAGGGGTGTGGGGTATATCAGAGTGTTTACAGTGAGGGGTTTGGGGTATATCAGAGTGTTTACATTGAGGGGTGTGGGGTATATCAGTGTGTTTACAGTGAGGGGTGTGGGGTATATCAGAGTGTTTACAGTGAGGGGTTTGGGGTATATCAGAGTGTTTACAGTGAGGGGTTTGGGGTATATCAGAGTGTTACAGTGAGGGGTGTGGGGTATATCAGAGTGTTACAGTGAGGGGTGTGGGGTATATCAGAGAGTGTTACAGTGAGGGGTGTGGGGTATATCAGAGTGTTACAGTGAGGGGTGTGGGGTATATCAGAGTGTTTACAGTGAGGGGTGTGGGGTATATCAGAGTGTTACAGTGAGGGGTGTGGGGTATATCAGAGTGTTTACAGTGAGGGGTGTGGGGTATATCAGAGTGTTTACAGTGAGGGGTTTGGGGTATATCAGAGTGTTTACAGTGAGGGGTGTGGGGTATATCAGTGTGTTTACAGTGAGGGGTGTGGGGTATATCAGAGTGTTTACAGTGAGGGGTTTGGGGTATATCAGAGTGTTACAGTGAGGGGTGTGGGGTATATCAGAGTGTTATAGTGAGGGGTGTGGGGTATATCAGTGTGCTACAGTGAGGGGTGTGGGGTATATCAGAGTGTTACAGTGAGGGGTGTGGGGTATATCAGAGTGTTACAGTGAGGTGTGGGGTATATCAGAGTGTTACAGTGAGGGGTGTGGGGTATATCAGAGTGTTTACAGTGAGGGGTGTGGGGTATATCAGAGTGTTTACAGTGAGGGGTTTGGGGTATATCAGAGTGTTACAGTGAGGGGTGTGGGGTATATCAGAGTGTTACAGTGAGGGGTGTGGGGTATATCAGAGTGTTACAGTGAGGGGTTTGGGGTATATCAGAGTGTTTACAGTGAGGGGTTTGGGGTATATCAGAGTGTTACAGTGAGGGGTGTGGGCTATATCAGAGTGTTTTAGTGAGGGGTGTGGGGTATATCAGTGTGCTACAGTGAGGGGTGTGGGGTATATCAGAGAGTGTTACAGTGTGGGGTGTGGGGTATATCAGAGTGTTACAGTGAGGGGTGTGGGGTATATCAGAGAGTGTTACAGTGAGGGGTGTGGGGTATATCAGAGTGTTACAGTGAGGGGTGTTGGGTATATCAGAGAGTGTTACAGTGTGGGGTGTGGGGTATATCAGAGTGTTACAGTGAGGGGTGTGGGATATATCAGAGAGTGTTACAGTGAGGGGTGTGGGGTATATCAGAGAGTGTTACAGTGTGGGGTGTGGGGTATATCAGAGTGTAACAGTGAGGGGTGTGGGGTATATCAGAGAGTGTTACAGTGTGGGGTGTGGGGTATATCAGAGTGTTACAGTGAGGGGTGTGGGATATATCAGAGAGTGTTACAGTGAGGGGTGTGGGGTATATCAGAGAGTGTTACAGTGTGGGGTGTGGGGTATATCAGAGTGTTACAGTGTGGGGTGTGGGGTATATCAGAGTGTTACAGTGAGGGGTGTGGGATATATCAGAGAGTGTTACAGTGAGGGGTGTGGGGTATATCAGAGAGTGTTACAGTGAGGGGTGTGGAGTATATCAGAGTGTTCCAGTGAGCGGTGTGGGGTATATCAGAGTGTTTCAGTGAGGAGTGTGGGATATATCAGAGTGTTTACAGTGAGGGGTGTGGGGGTATATCAGAGAGTGTTACAGTGAGGGGTGTGGGGGATATCAGAGTGTTTACAGTGAGGGGTGTGGGGTATATCAGAGTGTTTACAGTGACGGGTTTGGGGTATATCAGAGTGTTTACAGTGAGGGGTGTGGGGTATATCAGAGTGTTTACAGTGAGGGGTGTGGGGTATATCAGAGAGTGTTACAGTGATGGGTGTGGGGTATATCAGAGTGTTACAGTGGGGGGTGTGGGGTATATCAGAGTGTTACAGTGAGGGGTTGGGGTATATCAGAGTGTTTACAGTGAGGGGTTTCGGGTATATCAGAGTGTTGCAGTGAGGGGTGTGGGGTATATCAGAGTGTTACAGTGAGGGGTGTGGGATATATCAGAGTGTTTACAGTGAGGGGTTTCGGGTATATCAGAGTGTTACAGTGAGGGGTGTGGGATATATCAGAGTGTTTACAGTGAGGGGTTTCGGGTATATCAGAGTGTTACGGTGAGGGGGGTGGGGTATATCAGAGTGTTACAGTGAGGGGTGTGGGATATATCAGAGTGTTTTCAGTGAGGGGTGTGGGGTATATCAGAGTGTTACAGTGAGGGGTGTGGGGTATATCAGTGTGTTACAGTGAGGGATGTGGGGTATATCAGAGTGTTACAGTGAGGGGTGTGGGGTATATCAGAGAGTGTTTACAGTGAGGGGTGTGGGGTATATCAGTGTGTTACAGTGAGGGATGTGGGGTATATCAGTGTGTTACAGTGAGGGGTGTGGGGTATATCAGAGTGTTACAGTGAGGCGTGTGGGGTATATCAGAGAGTGTTTACAGTGATTGGTGTGGGGTATATCAGTGTGTTACAGTGAGGGGTGTGGGGTATGTCAGAGTGTTACAGTGAGGGGTGTGGGGTAAATCAGAGAGTGTTTACAGTGATTGGTGTGGGGTATATCAGTGTGTTACAGTGAGGGGTGTGGGGTATATCTGTGTGTTACAGTGAGGGGTGTGGGGTATGTCAGAGTGTTACAGTGAGGGGTGTGGGGTAAATCAGAGAGTGTTTACAGTGATTGGTGTGGGGTATATCAGTGTGTTACAGTGAGGGGTGTGGGGTATATCTGTGTGTTACAGTGAGGGGTGTGGGGTATGTCAGAGTGTTACAGTGAGGGGTGTGGTATATCAGTGTGTTCCAGTGAGGGGTGTGGGGTCTATAAGAGTGTTTACACTGAGGGGTGTGGTGTATATCAGAGTGTTACAGTGAGGGGTGTGGGGTATGTCAGAGTGTTACAGTGAGGGGTGTGGGGTATGTCAGAGTGTTACAGTGAGGGGTGTGGGGTATATCAGTGTGTTCCAGTGAGGGGTGTGGGGTCTATAAGAGTGTTTACACTGAGGGGTGTGGGGTATATCAGTGTGTTACAGTGAGGGGTGTGGGGTATATCAGTGTGCTACAGTGAGGGGTGTGGGGTATATCAGAGTGTTACAGTGAGGGGTGTGGGGTATATCAGTGTGTTACAGTGAGTGGTGTGGGGTATATCAGTGTGCTACAGTGAGGGGGTGGGGTATATCAGAGTGTTTACAGTGAGGAGTGTGGGGTATATCAGAGTGTTTACAGTGAGGGGTGTGGGGTATATCAGAGTGTTTACAGTGAGGGGTGTGGGGTATATCAGAGTGTTTACAGTGAGGGGTTTGGGGTATATCAGAGTGTTTACAGTGAGGGGTGTGGGGTATATCAGTGTGCTACAGTGAGGGGTGTGGGGTATATCAGAGTGTTACAGTGAGGGTTGTGGGGTATATCAGAGTGTTACAGTGAGGGGTGTGGGGTATATCAGAGTGTTTACAGTGAGGGGTTTGGGGTATATCAGAGTGTTTACAGTGAGGGGTTTGGGGTATATCAGAGTGTTACAGTGAGGGGTTTGGGGTATATCAGAGTGTTACAGTGAGGGGTGTGGGGTATATCAGAGTGTTATCGTGAGGGGTGTGGGGTATATCAATGTGCTACAGTGAGGGGTGTGGGGTATATCAGAGTGTTACAGTGAGGGGTGTGGGGTATATCAGAGAGTGTTACAGTGAGGGGTGTGGGGTATATCAGAGTGTTACAGTGAGGGGTGTGGGGTATATCAGAGTGTTACAGTGAGGGGTGTGGGGTATATCAGAGTGTTTACAGTGAGGGGTGTGGGGTATATCAGAGTGTTTACAGTGAGGGGTTTGGGGTATATCAGAGTGTTTACAGTGAGGGGTTTGGGGTACATCAGAGTGTTACAGTGAGGGGTGTGGGGTATATCAGAGTGTTACAGTGAGGGGTGTGGGGTATATCAGAGAGTGTTACAGTGAGGGGTGTGGGGTATATCAGAGTGTTACAGTGAGGGGTGTGGGGTATATCAGAGTGTTTACAGTGAGGGGTGTGGGGTATATCAGAGTGTTACAGTGAGGGGTGTGGGGTATATCAGAGTGTTTACAGTGAGGGGTGTGGGGTATATCAGAGTGTTTACAGTGAGGGGTGTGGGGTATATCAGAGTGTTTACAGTGAGGGGTTTGGGGTATATCAGAGTGTTTACAGTGAGGGGTGTGGGGTATATCAGTGTGTTTACAGTGAGGGGTGTGGGGTATATCAGAGTGTTTACAGTGAGGGGTTTGGGGTATATCAGAGTGTTACAGTGAGGGGTGTGGGGTATATCAGAGTGTTATAGTGAGGGGTGTGGGGTATATCAGTGTGCTACAGTGAGGGGTGTGGGGTATATCAGAGTGTTACAGTGAGGGGTGTGGGGTATATCAGAGTGTTACAGTGAGGGGTGTGGGGTATATCAGAGTGTTACAGTGAGGGGTGTGGGGTATATCAGAGTGTTTACAGTGAGGGGTTTGGGGTATATCAGAGTGTTACAGTGAGGGGTGTGGGGTATATCAGAGTGTTACAGTGAGGGGTGTGGGGTATATCAGAGTGTTACAGTGAGGGGTGTGGGGTATATCAGAGTGTTACAGTGAGGGGTTTGGGGTATATCAGAGTGTTTACAGTGAGGGGTGTGGGGTATATCAGAATGTTATAGTGAGGGGTGTGGGGTATATCAGTGTGCTACAGTGAGGGGTGTGGGGTATATCAGAGAGTGTTACAGTGTGGGGTGTGGGGTATATCAGAGTGTTACAGTGAGGGGTGTGGGGTATATCAGAGAGTGTTACAGTGAGGGGTGTGGGCTATATCAGAGTGTTACAGTGAGGGGTGTTGGGTATATCAGAGTGTTACAGTGAGGGGTGTGGGATATATCAGAGAGTGTTACAGTGAGGGGTGTGGGGTATATCAGAGAGTGTTACAGTGTGGGGTGTGGGGTATATCAGAGTGTAACAGTGAGGGGTGTGGGGTATATCAGAGAGTGTTACAGTGTGGGGTGTGGGGTATATCAGAGTGTTACAGTGAGGGGTGTGGGATATATCAGAGAGTGTTACAGTGAGGGGTGTGGGGTATATCAGAGAGTGTTACAGTGTGGGGTGTGGGGTATATCAGAGTGTTACAGTGAGGGGTGTGGGATATATCAGAGAGTGTTACAGTGAGGGGTGTGGGGTATATCAGAGAGTGTTACAGTGTGGGGTGTGGGGTATATCAGAGTGTTACAGTGAGGGGTGTGGGATATATCAGAGAGTGTTACAGTGAGGGGTGTGGGGTGTATCAGAGAGTGTTACAGTGTGGGGTGTGGGGTATATCAGAGTGTAACAGTGAGGGGTGTGGGGTATATCAGAGAGTGTTACAGTGTGGGGTGTGGGGTATATCAGAGTGTTACAGTGAGGGGTGTGGGATATATCAGAGAGTGTTACAGTGAGGGGTGTGGGGTATATCAGAGAGTGTTACAGTGTGGGGTGTGGGGTATATCAGAGTGTAACAGTGAGGGGTGTGGGGTATATCAGAGAGTGTTACAGTGTGGGGTGTGGGGTATATCAGAGTGTTACAGTGAGGGGTGTGGGATATATCAGAGAGTGTTACAGTGAGGGGTGTGGGGTATATCAGAGAGTGTTACAGTGTGGGGTGTGGGGTATATCAGAGTGTAACAGTGAGGGGTGTGGGGTATATCAGAGAGTGTAACAGTGAGGGGTGTGGGGTATATCAGAGAGTGTTACAGTGTGGGGTGTGGGGTATATCAGAGTGTAACAGTGAGGGGTGTGGGGTATATCAGAGTGTTACAGTGTGGGGTGTAAGGTATATCAGCGAGTGTTACAGTGAGGGGTTTGGGATATATCAGAGAGTGTTACAGTGAGGGGTGTGGGGTATATCAGAGTGTTCCAGTGAGTCTCCTGTCAGCTCCCATCTCTTTCTCACAAGCCTCTGAATCCACTGAAGACACATGAACCCCAAGAGAGGAAAGTCTCCTGCAGCGAACAAGGTTTAAGAAGAATACTGGGCCCCAAATAAAAGCAAGATCTACCTGCAATCATGGACTCTGCAGTGAGCTCGAAGAACCGTAACAAAAACTCTTCAGCTGTTACCTCAAATTTTTCCACTTTATTTTTCTTCTGCTCTTTTCTGTCTCTATTTGCAGGTGTGTATCATGTATGCCTGCTCGCGTGGGGCAAATCATGCATCTGTTAGACGTTAACCAAATTGGAGTTGAAGTTTAATAAATTCAACTTTTCTTCTTTAAACCTAAGAAAGCCTGTTTGTGCTGGTTTCTTTACCTTATAATTGGAAAGCAGTGAATAAGGATTCACCAAGGGGGAGCTAAAAACACAGTGTGTTTAAAATTAAACCCTGTTACGATAAGACCAGGTGAAGGGTGAGAGGGAACCCTAGACCCCTTCCTCACCTGGTCGGAACAGCAAGACAGAGAGAGAGACACACACACATACACACACCAGGCCATTGTTTTGAATCCCAGGACTCCCACATCCCTTCCACCAAGTAAGCACCAAGGGAAGATTCCATTTATTTGCACTGCACTTACAGGGATTGTAAAAGATCCCTATAGCTCCCGCTCTCCTCTTTGCGATCCCCGCTCTAACTACAGTTGTGGGACGGAGCAGGACTTTCCATCGCCTGTCTGACAGGGAGTGGAAATTTCCGGATTCATCCAGCCTGCTCTGGGCTATGACCCAGCCCGTTAAGGTTACTGAGCCACGAAGAGAGTGGCAACGGGGTTGGGGGGGGGGGGAAGGGCGAGGGGACTCTGTAAAAATGAATGGCAAACCCCCCACCCCTTGGCCCCCACCATTTGCGATGGAGGGGAGTCACCCTGAAATGTTAATCCCGTCCTTCCTGCTCAGAGGGCCAGACTGATTTCCAGTACGTGTGTTGTGCAAGGTGGAGCAACGAATGGCCATTGAGACTTACAGTACTGAAGGAGGCCACTCGGCCCATTTTGCCCGTGCTGACTCTTTGAAAGAACAGTCAAGCGCGCGGGCAAGGTAAGAGCCCACATTCCCATTAGCGCCTTTCACCACCTTTTGACGCCTCAAATGCACCTCACAGCCACCAGAGAGCTTTTTTTTTTGACAAGTAGTCACTGTTGTGATGTAGGAACGGCAGCAGCCAATTTGCGCACAGCAAGATCCCACAAGCAGCAATGTGATAATGACCAGATAATCTGGGGGGGTTTTTTTTTGGTGTTGCCTGAGGGGTAAATATTGGACCAAGAACCCCGGGGAGAACGCCCGCCACCCCCTCGCTCTACTTGAATGGGATCTTTTACGTCCCACCTGACAAATGGTGCCTCTGAGAGTGTCGCACTCCCTCAGTACCGCACTGGGAGCGTCGGCCTGGATCGTGGGCTCATGCCTCCGGAGTGGGACTCGATCGTTCTGACGCAGAGTCGTGGGTGCTGCCCACTGAGCCAAATAAAAAGGAAATAATATTTGCAGAATTATACATCAGAGCAGAGGGAACAGGAAGAAGCCATTCAGCCCCTCAAGTGTGTTCCACCATTGACTTCGATCATGGCTGCTCTGTTTCGTAACCCCCCCGACCCACCCGCTTTGGTTCCCCTTACCCAACAAATATCTATCAATCTCCGTTTTGGAATTTTCAATTGATCCCCAGTCTTTTTTTTGGGTGGAGAGAGTTCCAGATTCCCACTCCCCTTTGTGTGAACAAGTGCTTCCTGACATCAGCCCCTGAACGGGCCTGGCTCCAATTTTCAGGTTCTGCCCTCTTGTTCTGGACTCTCCCCCCAAACCAGAGGAAATAGTTTCCCTCTATCGACCCCTCTCGAACCCCTTAATCATCTTGAACCCCTCGATTAGATCACCCCTTCATCAGCCCCGTGCTATCATCCTACCCAGAAGGCAGTGCAGGAGGCCTGCTCCATCCTGCTCACCAGTGACCAACACGCGCAGCAAAGAGGTACGCGGACTCTTGATTCCTCTTTATTAAAGGGCTTATTTTATTTCCAGTGGCTCTCTACAAAACTCAGTTGCCCTGCGGGCGTGCACAGAGAAACAGGGAGGCCCATGGCCCTGAGCAATGGTGAGTTGTTGTCGGGCTATCGACCCCCCCGAGAGAGTGTAGGGTCTCCTCAAATTTCCGTCTACCCCCGCTTTTTTAACATTTATTGATCCAGCTTGCCATTTTTAATCCCCACCGCACCTCCAAATTAGTTCCCTTTACTGGGAACCTAGTCCCCTTGGTGTTGTGCGAGGATAAAATATTCCTTCGCATCCCCAACCTTGAGCGAGGCGTAAGCTCCCGACACGACCCTTGCTCCCCAAGTCTTGTCAACCTGCTTCCACTCGCAGTAAATTAGAACTAAAAAAATGCAGATGACGAACAACCCGAGACAAATAAATTGTGAAATGTCGGGAACCAACAACCAACCAACCTTCCCCCGCACCCCCTCCCCACCACATCCCTTGGACGGTTCAGTCAGAGATAATTAATGATTCGCGTGTGGAGTCCCCTGTCCTCATCCCCACGGATACCGACTGACCAACCATGTGGCCTGGAGGTACCAACCCTACAGGATTGCCCTGGACTCTCCAAGAGAAACTATCAGGTGAAAAATCATAAGGTGGGGCGCCATTAATCAAAATTGTGCTTTCATTTTTATTTAAACGCTTTGATTTATTAGTGACACGATTATCGGGGATGGGAGACAAAGACCGTCAAGGTGAATTCAACTGAGGAGCCTGTTCCCTTTCCGATTGGCCGTGGGAAGGCGATGTGCCCGGAGGATGGGCCAATGGCGGGACGGTTGGAGGTCAGAGGTCATGAGAAGCCTCTAGGAACAGGCCCAGCCAGAGTTGGCCAGATCACTCGCACAGGTCGCGGCGCGATGCCTTCAGCAGTTGAATAGCGTCTGGTTAAGGCACCAGAGGGCAGGCGGGGCCCCTGGGCATTTCCAGGATGGGCAGGGGTGGAATTCGCCATAGTGGTGTGGGTGGGAAGAGTGAAATGTTTATTGCTCCCTTTCTTAGCACCCCGCCCTCTTCCGCACCACAGAACTCCCCCTCGGCAATGGGGTGGCCCTCAACAAACACCCACCCCCACCAATCCCCCTCAGTTTAGGTACAGACCCTACAAACACCTACCCCCGCCACCCCCCCCCCCCAATTCCCCCTCAGTAATGGGTGAACCCCACAAACTCCCCTCCCCCACTCCTCCCCCCCCCCCCCACACACACACACTGTGACATGTTCCATTGGCTCCGGGGGGGCTACACCCAAACCTTTCCCGCCGTCTCGCCCGTCTTGAGGCAGCAGAGGCCCGCCCCGCGGTAGCGGGAGGCTGGAAGGTTCCGGTACACGGCCTTGCTGTAGGGGATGAAGCACAGGCCGAGCTGCAGGTGGCGGGCGAGGCGGCAGTAGGCAGCCAGGGCGAGGACTGCCAGCGGCGTCACCAGCACAAACCCCACCACCATCAGGGCGGTGGAACTGTTGTCGTTCAGAAGCTCCTTGCAGTGGGCGGCATGGGAATTCAGAACCTGCGAGGGAGAGGACAGAGTTACCACAGGAATTACAGCCGAGTTACCGCAGAGTTACAGCAGCTACTACAAAGTAAGAACAGAGTTACAACGGAGTTAAAAATAAAACTTTATAAATCACCTGTTAGGCCTCAGCTGGAGGATTGTCTCCAATACCGGGCTCCGCACTTTAGGAATGATGTCAAGACCTCGGAGAGGGTGCGGAGTAGATTTACTGGAATGGGACCAGGGATGAGGGACTTCACTTAATGTGGAGAGACTGGAGAAGCTGGGATTGTTCTCCTGAGAGCAGAGAAGGTTAAGGGGAGATTTAATCGAGGCGTTCAAAATCACGAAGGGTTTTGATAGAATAAATCAGGAGAAACTGTTTCCAGTGGCAGGAGGGTCGGTAACCAGAGGGACACAGATTGAAGATAATTGGCAAAAGAACCAGAGGGGGAAATGAGGAGAATTTCTTTTTTTAACGCAGCGAGTTGTTGTGATCTGGAACACGCTGCTAGAAAGGGCGGTGGAAGCAGATTCAATAGTAACTTTCAAAAGGGGGAATTGGAGAAATACTTGAAGGGGAAAAATTTGCAGGGATTGGGGGAAGAGCTGGGAGGGAGAGTGGGACTGATTGGAGAGCTCTTTCAAAGAGCCAGCACAGGTACGATGGGCCGAATGGCCTCTTTTCTACTATGTGTTTCTCGGAAAGTCAGTGTTTACATGCGGAACTGCATAAAACTAGGCCAGAGTTTTAAGACTGTTCCCATGAGCGCAAGTTGTTAAGAAATCCAACAAGAATATTCTGGAAAAAACAGAGAGGGAGAAAAACTCAAAGCAGGGAGATTTAAAGGAGGGGCCTAGGGATTAATGGATGACTGAGTACCATTAGGATGCTCCCTCCACCCACTCCCCACCCCCCCAACAAAGTCTCTATCCGTCCTCTACCATTCAGTGTGCATGAGAACGTACAGAACTATTAATAGTTTTGTCTCAAACCATAGTTTGAATATCGCCATGGCAACCGCTGTAAATAGCAGTGTGGCCAAGACTGGAGTATAGGGCCCAGCTTGGCAACCGCCAGCCTCCATCTGTAGCCTCCACTTGGGAAGAGACCCGCATCAGAATAAAGAGTCAAAATATTAGTTTTGAACACAAACCTCCACCGGAAGACTGCAAGTACCTCATCTGTTAATTGAGAAGCTAAGGCCCAAGGCCCAAAGCCTAAGGTAGAAAGTTCAAAGCCTAAGGCTCAAAGCCCAAAGCCCAAAGTTTAAGTCCCAAAGCCTAAGGTCCAAGACCCAAAGCCCAAGGTACAAAGCCCAAAGCCTAAGGTACAAAGGTCAAAGCCCAAAGCCAAAGCTTTAAAGCCCAAAGTCCAAAGCCTAAGACCCAAGGCCCAAATGTCAAAGCCCAAAGCTTAGGTCCAAAACCCAAAGCCCAAGATACAAAGCCCAAAGTACAAAGGTCAAAGCCCAAAGCCAAAGCTTAAGGCCCAAAGCCTAAGGTCCAAAACCCAAAGCCCAAGATACAAAGCCCAAAGCCTAAGGTAACAA
Source organism: Heterodontus francisci (assembly GCF_036365525.1). NCBI lineage: Eukaryota > Metazoa > Chordata > Chondrichthyes > Heterodontiformes > Heterodontidae > Heterodontus > Heterodontus francisci. Next base: position 218,319 of record NW_027141233.1, read on the forward strand.
AGCCCAAAGCCCAAGGCCCATCTTTGGTAGAAGTTGGAGTGAAGAAGTTAATCAGGAAAGGGTGGTTAGATGATGTCAAACTGAGGTTTTAAAAGTGTAATAAAAGCAGAAAGTGCTGGAAATACTCAGCAGGTCTGGCAGCATCTGTGGAGAGAGAAGCAGAGTTAACGTTTCAGGTCTGTGACCTTTCATCAGCATGGCTTTTATTTTAAAAGTGTAATATGTGTGGAGTGAGGACTCCCACAGGTTTGAGGGCCTGTGAAAGGCTGAGGTTAGAGACTGCTGACGGGGTGTGTGCTGATTCTTGATCTCAACCCAGTGAGTATGAAAGGCGTGTGATGGAAGTAAGAGGCATGATACATGGTATAGGAGATTGGGAGCAGACTGGGTGGGGTATTAAGTAGTATGGGGAGTGAGGAAGGTATTCGATGCTTGTCAGTTTTGAAATTGTCTTTTTATAAAATATTCAATACACCAGAAGGCCAAGGTTGCCCCTCACTCCCAATCTGAGGCCCCTCTTCACTCCTAGGCCAAGGATGCACCGTTCCAAGGGAGGGGCTGGGTGTGGACGGTGTCCGGAGTGGATCCGTGAAAAAGGAATGGAGGCCGGGACGCTGGATGGTCCAGGAGGCTGCGTGCAGGCCCTCCAAGCGCTGGGAAAATATTCTTAAGGGCCGGGACAATAAAGAACACCAGGCCTAGAATTTCCCTTCGCCCTTTCAAAGACCGCAAGCAGCTTGACTCTTCCGAAACCCTTCTCGAAAGAGAGAGGGGGTGACAGGGGGAGGGGGAAGGAGGAGTAAAACCATCTCAACCACAGAGATGATGAAGGCCAGACCCTCTCTCTCTCTCTCTCTCTCTCTCTCTCCCTGTCTCCTCCTTCGCCTGGAATGCATCAGCGTGTAGGTCTGTCTGAACTCTTTATGCCTGACACCGGGGGATGGTGTAGTGCTTAGATGTCCAATGGCTTAAATCTCCTCTGTTCTGGGAGAGTGGGGAGGAGGGGCTGAATACCCTCCGTCAGTAACTTACAGCACAGAAACAGGCCATTCGGCCCATCTGCTCCGTGCTGGTGTTTATGCTCCACACGAGCCTCCACCCCCCCCCCCCACTTCCTCTCACCCTATCACCACATCCTTCTATTTCTATCTCCCTCATGTGTTTATCCAGCTTCCCCTTAAATGTATCGACACTATTCACCTCGACCACTCCCTGTGGGAGCGAGTTCCACATTCTCACCACTCTCTGGGGAAAGAGGTTTCTCCTGAATTCCCCGTTGGATTTATTAGTGACTGTCTTATATTGATGACCCCCTAGTTCTGGTCTCCTCCCACATCTTCTCTCTGTCTACCCGATCAAAACCCCTTCATCATTTTAAAGCCCTCAATCAGGTCACCCCTCAGCCTTCTCTTTCCTAGAGAAAAGAGCCCCAGCCTGCTCACTCTTTCCTGATTGCTACACCCTCTCATTCCAGTAAATTATTTTGCAACTTCTCCCCAGTGCCTGTTCCTTTCTGTAAAATGGAGACCGGAACTGTTCACCGTGAGAAAGAATTTGCATTTATATAGTGCCTTTCACCACTTCAGCACATACAGTCAATGAAATACTTTCTTGAAGTGCATTCGTTGTTGCAGTGAAGGGAACACGGCAGCCAGAATTGCACACAGCAAGATCCCACTCCAGGCGTGCTTCACTTCCACGACTAGGTGAGTCTGACTATCTCGAGTGCGGTGTTTGACTCTTACTTGGGATCGGTCGGGGAGCCCCCGCGGACATCAAGTGCCCCTCAGGTACCTCACCTAAGCGACCACCCTTACGTACGGGAGGGCAATTCGATCGGGGGGGGGGAGGCGTTGCAGTGAAGCCCGATCCGTTTCTGGGCACACAGAGAGCCACAGAGACGCTGAATGGGGATCAGGAGCCCTGACATTCAGTTCCTTCTCTCACCCAAAGGCACTGAGGCTGATTCTAGCAACTCCCCCTCCCCACCCCTCAAACGACCTCCCGCACGTTTCGACCTGGTGTTTGATCACCCAGCACAGAGCGGGGGTCAAACCCTGGGCCTTTCCTGTCACTTCGGGCCAGCGGGTCACCAACAACAATTGCATTTATATAGTACCTTCAACTTAGCAAGACATCCCGGAAGTGATTATCGAACAAAATCTGACCCCGAGCCACGTAAGGAGATATTCGGTACGGGCGACCAAAAGCTCGGTCAAAGAGGTCGGTTTTAAGGGGCGTCTTAAAGGAGGAAAGAGAGAGAGGCGGAGCGGGTTTAGGGAGGGAATTCCAGAGCTCGGGAGCCCCCAGGCAGCTGAAGGCACGGCCGCCAATGGTGGAGCGATGGGAATCGATGGATGGTCAAGAGGGCAGAATTGGAGGAGGGCAGAGATCTCGGAGGGTCGTGGGGCTGGAGGAGGGTCACAGAGATAGGGAGAGGGTGAGGCCCATGGAGGGATTTGAAAACAAGGGTGAGAATTTTAAAATCGAGGTGCTGCTTGACTCACTCACTCACCTGCGAGTGGCAGAGGAAGCCGAACACAACCATTATGGAGGCGGGCATCAGGACCGTCCCGAAGACAGCAGCAATGAGCAGGATGTTGAAGAGGCCGACCACCGCGTTCTGGGCAGTGACCAGCACGGCACAGGCCCAGCAGTCCAGCGTGCTGCGGAGCTGCAGTGTCTCGTCACGGCCTGGGTCGCTGGAGTAGGCAGGCGGGATGGCCGGCGGCCTCTCCACACTCCCGCGCCGCGCGGCCGGGCGGCCTGGCGAGGCCCCGCAGTCAGACATGGAGGCGCCAAGACCCAGAGAAAGCGTTCTCCTCGTCAAGCCTCCTTGCACGCGCTCCCCGGCCCGGATGGACTTTTCTAGAAGCTTCACTGTAAGCCCAGGCAGGAGAGAGTTTCCCAGAGCTGTTGCTTTCTCAGAGATCCTCGCTGTCTCTCTCTCTCTCTCTCTCTCTCTCTCACAGTCACTAAAGTGAGCGACGTCAGGCCTCTCCTCGCAGGCACCAGGAGTGGGCCCCACAGTTAATCCTGGAATGTGAGATAACCCCCCTCAGTGATATCACGAGAGACGGGGAGAGCGTATTAGTGTGTGGGTGGGGGCAGGGGGAAGCACAGTAGGGAGGTGAGAGTGAGCTGCTGAACTGACAGGCTGTTTGTACTACATCCTGGAGTAGGCCTCAAAGGGGCCTTCAGAGGCCGCAGAGACAGCACAGCTGCTGGCATTCACTCAGACAGATTCACACTCACCCGTGTACACACTCACACATAAAAGCACACACGTGCACACAGAGGGATCTCCTCCACCGAGAGTTCAACTACCTGAGGAGACAAGTGAAGCTTATCAGATACATCCTCGACTAGTTAATAAGGGACAGAGAGAGAGAGGCATTGGGACACACTGATAGACAAGACTGTCGCCTTTGTGGGTAAAAGCGCCACTTGCTGTGGTCCTGACACATACAGAGACAGACAGGCCCGGTTAGGCTCCTAGGAGTGTTCCAGGTTGCCAAAGGGATGAACTCTGCGTCAGGTCACACACCATCCCAACTTGAACCTATATCAGGCTTTGCTTCATCATTATTGGGTCTGGGTCCCATAATGCTAGAACCCAACAGCGCTGGGGGACTGGGGGGGGAGGGGGGGGGAGAGTGCCTTCACCACATAGGACTGCAGTAGTTCAAGGAGATGCTTGTCACCATCTTCTCAAGGGGCAACCTGGGTTGGGCAATAAATGCCCAGCCTTGCCAGTGACGATCACATCCCAGGAGCAAAATTAAAAAACCCATGTCGGGAATTGGGAGCTGATACGAGGCCTGCCCGTGAAATATGGCTGCTTATGTGAGGGATAGCCAGTAACCATGGAAACAGCTAGGCCCGAGCCCAAGTCAAGAAAAGGGGAGAGAAATTTAAAAGAGAAACGTGCCTTTCACGACCTCTGGACTTCCCAAAGTGCTTCACCAATGAAGTACATTCGATGTATAGCCACTGATGTAATGTAGGGACTGTGGCAGCCAATTTGCGCACAGCAAGATCCCACAAACAGCAATGTGATGAATGAATCTGATAGCTGTTGGTGATGTTGCCTGAGAGACGAACATCGTCCGGGGGCGCCAGGGAGAACTCCCCCTGCTCTCCGTCAAATAGAGCGAGGGGATCTTCTACATCCACCTGAGCGGGCACACAGGACCTTGGACACCTCTGGCAGTGCAGCGCTCTGGAGAGACGGTGGCCGAGTGGTAATGTCACAGAACTAGTGATCCAGAGGGCCAGCCAGGCTAATGCCCCAGGGACATGGGTTCAAATCCCACCACGGCAGCTGGTGGGATTTAAATTCAATTAATTAATTAATAAAAACCTGGAATTGAAAGCTAGCGTCAGTAATGGTGGCACGAAACTATCATCGATTGTCACAAAAACCCATCTGGTTCACGAATGTCCTTTTGGGAAGGAAATCTGCCGTCCTGACCTGGTCTGGCCTACATCTGACTCCAGACCCACAGCAATGGGGTTGACTCTTAACTGCCCTCTGAAAGGGCCTAGCAAGCCACTCAGTTGTCAAGGGAAATTAGGGATGGGCAACAAATGCTGGCCTTGCCAACGACGCCCACATCCCATGAAAGAATAAAAAAAAGTACTGTCCTGCATTTTGAGCAGAAGTGGGATTCGAACCAAATACCTTCTCACAGAGTGTGGCCCACTGAGTCATGGCTGATAGTCTCCTGTTGTAGGGCAAAGAGCAGGGAAACTCATGATTCTTAGCGAGATACAGACAACAGGGAGCGATATCATCGCCCATTTATGGGGTCAAGGGTCACAGTGCAGGACAAAGGAGGGCAGCTGAGGCAAATCAGGAGGTCAGAGACCGCCGGACGGACGGCAGTGCATAATTATTCCACACACGTTATTCCAGTGAGTGAGGGGGGGGGGGAATGGTGGAAACAACCAGTACAGATTCACACAAATACAAACCAGATAGTCTTCTGAAAGTAAATAATACCTTGGGACCCAGTATCGGAGGCCACACGGCCTCTCGAGCCTGCTCCACCACGATTCAATTAGATCGTGGGCGATTATCAGCTTAACTCCATCTAGCCACCTTGAAGGAAAGACTTGCATTTATATAGCGCCTTTTGTGATCCCAGTTCATCCCAAAGCAATTCACAGCCAATTATACCTGTTGCGACGCCCCAAAGTTCTTTACCAATGAAGTCACTGATGTGATGCAGGAAACGTGGCAGCTAATTTGATCACAGCAAGATCCCACAAACTAGCAATGACCAGCTCATCTGTTATTTCTTGTGTTGGTGTTTGAGGGGTAAATATTAGCCACCCAGGGAGAACTCCCCTGCTCTTCTTCAGATAGAGCTCAGGAATCTTTGACACCCACCCGAGGGAGCAGACAAGGCTTCGGTTTTATGTCTCATCTGAGAGAAGGCATCTCCGACAGAGCAGCCCTCCCTCAGTACTGCACGAGGAGAGTCAGCCGAGCCTTCGGAGCAAGGATCGAACCCACAACGTTTGGATTCAGTGGCGAGAACGTTACCCAGTGAGCCACCGTTCAAGGGTTCTGTAACCCATTGACCCCCTCACCAAACAAAAATCTATCTTAAACCCCTCGATTAGATCACCCCTTAATCTTCGACTCTCGAGCAAATACAAGCCGTGTCTGTGCAACCTGTCCTCGTAATTTAACCCTTTAGCCCCGGGATCAGTCTGGTGAATCTGCACTGCACCCTCTCCGAGGCCGATAGATCCTCCCTGAGGTGTGGGGCCCACAACTGGACACAGTTACTCCAGTTGGGGTCTAACCAGAGCTTTATACAACTGAAGCACAACTTCCACCTCCTTATATTGCAGCCATTTCATTAGAATTTTAAATTAATATATTGTACCTGGCTTCACAGGAATGTAATGGGACGCACAGCTTAACACTGAACCGGTCGGAAATATTCAGACAGGTGACCAAAAACACTTGGTCTAAGTGATAGGGGAGAGAGCAGGGTAGTGGAGTTAGTTTGGGATTGATACAGGACTATGGGGAGAGAGCAGGGTAGTGGAGTTAGTTTGGGATTGATACAGGACGATGGGGAGAGAGCAGGGTAGTGGAGTTAGTTTGGGATTGATACAGGATGATGGGGAGAGAGCAGGGTAGTGGAGTTAGTTTGGGATTGATACAGGGCTATGGGGAGAGAGCAGGGTAGTGGAGTTAGTTTGGGATTGATACAGGACGATGGGGAGAGAGCAGGGTAGTGGAGTTAGTTTGGGATTGATACAGGGCTATGGGGAGAGAGCAGGGTAGTGGAGTTAGTTTGGGGTTGATACAGGACGATGGGGAGAGAGCAGGGTAGTGGAGTTAGTTTGGGGTTGATACAGGACGATGGGGAGAGAGCAGGGTAGTGGAGTTAGTTTGGGATTGATACAGGACTATGGGGAGAGAGCAGGGCAGTGGAGTTAGTTTGGGATTTATACAGGGCTATGGGGAGAGAGCAGGGTAGCGGAGTTAGTTTGGGATTGATAAAGGGCTATGGGGAGAGAGCAGGGCAGTGGAGTTAGTTTGGGATTGATACAGGGCTATGGGGAGAGAGCAGGGTAGTGGAGTTAGTTTGGGATTGATAAAGGGCTATGGGGAGAGAGCAGGGCAGTGGAGTTAGTTTGGGATTGATACAGGGCTATGGGGAGAGAGCAGGGTAGTGGAGTTAGTTTGGGATTGATACAGGGCTATGAGGAGAGAGCAGGGTAGCGGAGTTAGTTTGGGATTTATACAGGGCTATGGGGAGAGAGCAGGGTAGCGGAGTTAGTTTGGGATTGATAAAGGGCTATGGGGAGAGAGCAGGGTAGCGGAGTTAGTTTGGGATTGATAAAGGGCTATGGGGAGAGAGCAGGGCAGTGGAGTTAGTTTGGGATTAATACAGGGCTATGGGGAGAGAGCAGGGCAGTGGAGTTAGTTTGGGATTGATACAGGACGATGGGGAGAGAGCAGGGCAGTGGAGTTAGTTTGGGATTGATACAGGACAATGGGGAGAGAGCAGGGTAGTGGAGTTAGTTTGGGATTTATACAGGGCTATGGGGAGAGAGCAGGGTAGTGGAGTTAGTTTGGGATTTATACAGGGCTATGGGGAGAGAGCAGGGCAGTGGAGTTAGTTTGGGATTGATACAGGACGATGGGGAGAGAGCAGGGCAGTGGAGTTAGTTTGGGATTGATACAGGACAATGGGGAGAGAGCAGGGTAGTGGAGTTAGTTTGGGATTTATACAGGGCTATGGGGAGAGAGCAGGGCAGTGGAGTTAGTTTGGGATCGAAACAGGACGATGGGGAGAGAGCAGGGTAGTGGAGTTAGTTTGGGATCGAAACAGGACGATGGGGAGAGAGCAGGTTAGTGGAGTTAGTTTGGGATTGATACAGGGCTATGGGGAGAGAGCAGGGCAGTGGAGTTAGTTTGGGATTGATACAGGGCTATGGGGAGAGAGCAGGGTAGTGGAGTTAGTTTGGGATTGATACAGGGCTATGGGGAGAGAGCAGGGCAGTGGAGTTAGTTTGGGATTGATACAGGACGATGGGGAGAGAGCAGGGTAGTGGAGTTAGTTTGGGATTGATACAGGACTGTGGGGAGAGAGCAGGGTAGTGGAGTTAGTTTGGGATTGATACAGGACTATGGGGAGAGAGCAGGGCAGTGGAGTTAGTTTGGGATTGATACAGGGCTGTGGGGAGAGAGCAGGGCAGTGGAGTTAGTTTGGGATTGATACAGGGCTATGGGGAGAGAGCAGGGTAGTGGAGTTAGTTTGGGAATGATACAGGACGATGGGGAGAGAGCAGGGTAGTGGAGTTAGTTTGGGATTGATACAGGGCTATGGGGAGAGAGCAGGGTAGTGGAGTTAGTTTGGGATTGATACAGGGCTTTGGGGAGAGAGCAGGGGAGTGGAGTTAGTTTGGGATTGATACAGGACTATGGGGAGAGAGCAGGGTAGTGGAGTTAGTTTGGGATTGATATAGGACGATGGGGAGAGAGCAGGGTAGTGGAGTTAGTTTGGGATTGATACAGGGCTATGGGGAGAGAGCAGGGCAGTGGAGTTAGTTTGGGATTGATACAGGGCTATGGGGAGAGAGCAGGGTAGCGGAGATAGTTTGGGATTGATACAGGGCTATGGGGAGAGAGCAGGGTAGTGGAGTTAGTTTGGGATTGATACAGGGCTTTGGGGAGAGAGCAGGGTAGTGGAGTTAGTTTGGGATTGATACAGGGCTATGGGGAGAGAGCAGGGTAGCGGAGTTAGTTTGGGATTGATAAAGGGCTATGGTGAGAGAGCAGGGCAGTGGAGTTAGTTTGGGATTTATACAGGGCTATGGGGAGAGAGCAGGGTAGCGGAGTTAGTTTGGGATTGATAAAGGGCTATGGGGAGAGAGCAGGGTAGCGGAGTTAGTTTGGGATTGATAAAGGGTTATGGGGAGAGAGCAGGGTAGTGGAGTTAGTTTGGGATTGATACAGTGCTATGGGGAGAGAGCAGGGTAGTGGAGTTAGTTTGGGATTGATACACGGCTATGGGGAGAGAGCGGGGCAGTGGAGTTAGTTTGGGATTGATACAGGACGATGGGGAGAGAGCAGGGCAGTGGAGATAGTTTGGGATTGATACAGGGCTATGGGGAGAGAGCAGGGCAGTGGAGATAGTTTGGGATTGATACAGGGCTATGGGGAGAGAGCAGGGCAGTGGAGATAGTTTGGGATTGATACACGGCTATGGGGAGAGAGCGGGGCAGTGGAGTTAGTTTGGGATTGATACAGGACGATGGGGAGAGAGCAGGGTAGTGGAGTTAGTTTGGGATTGATACACGGCTATGGGGAGAGAGCGGGGCAGTGGAGTTAGTTTGGGATTGATACAGGACGATGGGGAGAGAGCAGGGCAGTGGAGATAGTTTGGGATTGATACAGGGCTATGGGGAGAGAGCAGGGCAGTGGAGTTAGTTTGGGATTGATACAGGACGATGGGGAGAGAGCAGGGTAGCGGAGTTAGTTTGGGATTGATACAGGACGATGGGGAGAGAGCAGGGTAGTGGAGTTAGTTTGGGATTGATACAGGGCTATGGGGAGAGAGCAGGGCAGTGGAGTTAGTTTGGGATTGATACAGGACGATGGGGAGAGAGCAGGGTTGTGGAATTAGTTTGGGATTGATACAGGACTATGGGGAGAGAGCAGGGTAGTGGAGTTAGTTTGGGATTGATACAGGGCTATGGGGAGAGAGCAGGGTAGCGGAGTTAGTTTGGGATTGATAAAGGGCTATGGGGAGAGAGCAGGGTAGTGGAGTTAGTTTGGGATTGATACAGGGCTATGGGGAGAGAGCAGGGCAGTGGAGTTAGTTTGGGATTGATACAGGGCTTTGGGGAGAGAGCAGGGTGGCGGAGTTAGTTTAGGATTGATACAGGGCTATGGGGAGAGAGCAGGGTAGCGGAGTTAGTTTGGGATTGATAAAGAGCTATGGGGAGAGAGCAGGGTAGCGGAGTTAGTTTGGGATTGATAAAGGGTTATGGGGAGAGAGCAGGGTAGTGGAGTTAGTTTGAGATTGATACAGGGCTATGGGGAGAGAGCGGGGCAGTGGAGTTAGTTTGGGATTGATACAGGGCTATGGGGAGAGAGCAGGGCAGTGGAGTTAGTTTGGGATTGATACAGGGCTATGGGGAGAGAGCAGGGTAGCGGAGTTAGTTTGGGATTGATAAAGGGCTATGGGGAGAGAGCAGGGCAGTGGAGTTAGTTTGGGATTGATACAGGGCTATGGGGAGAGAGCAGGGTAGCGGAGTTAGTTTGGGATTGATACAGGGCTATGGGGAGAAAGCAGGGTAGCGGAGTTAGTTTGGGATTGATAAAGGGTTATGGGGAGAGAGCAGGGTAGTGGAGTTAGTTTGGGATTGATACAGTGCTATGGGGAGAGAGCGGGGCAGTGGAGTTAGTTTGGGATTGATACAGGGCTATGGGGAGAGAGCAGGGCAGTGGAGTTAGTTTGGGATTGATACAGGGCTATGGGGAGAGAGCAGGGTTGTGGAATTAGTTTGGGATTGATAAAGGGCTATGGGGAGAGAGCAGGGTAGTGGAGTTAGTTTGGGATTGATACAGGGCTATGGGGAGAGAGCAGGGTAGCGGAGTTAGTTTGGGATTGATAAAGAGCTATGGGGAGAGAGCAGGGTAGCGGAGTTAGTTTGGGATTGATAAAGGGTTATGGGGAGAGAGCAGGGTAGTGGAGTTAGTTTGGGATTGATACAGGACGATGGGGAGAGAGCAGGGTAGTGGAGTTAGTTTGGGATTGATACAGGGCTATGGGGAGAGAGCAGGGCAGTGGAGTTAGTTTGGGATTGATACAGGGCTATGGGGAGAGAGCAGGGTTGCGGAGTTAGTTTGGGATTGATACAGGAATATGGGGAGAGAGCAGGGTAGTGGAGTTAGTTTGGGATTGATACAGGGCTATGGGGAGAGAGCAGGGTAGTGGAGTTAGTTTGGGCTTGATACAGGACGATGGGGAGAGAACAGGGTAGCGGAGTTAGTTTGGGATTGATAAAGGGCTATGGTGAGAGAGCAGGGCAGTGGAGTTAGTTTGGGATTGATACAGGGCTATGGGGAGAGAGCAGGGCAGTGGAGTTAGTTTGGGATTGATACAGGACGATGGGGAGAGAGATGGGTAGTGGAGTTAGTTTGGGATTAATACAGGGCTATGGGGAGAGAGCAGGGTAGTGAAGTTAGTTTGGGATTGATGCAGGGCTGTGGGGAGAGAGCGGGGCAGTGGAGTTAGTTTGGGATTGATACAGGGCTATGGGGAGAGAGCAGGGCAGTGGAATTAGTTTGGGATTGATAAAGGGCTATGGTGAGAGAGCAGGGCAGTGGAGTTAGTTTGGGATTGATACAGGGCTATGGGGAGAGAGCAGGGCAGTGGAGTTAGTTTGGGATTGATACAGGACGATGGGGAGAGAGCAGGGCAGTGGAGTTAGTTTGGGATTGATACAGGGCTATGGGGAGAGAGCAGGGTAGCGGAGTTAGTTTGGGATTGATAAAGAGCTATGGGGAGAGAGCAGGGTAGCGGAGTTAGTTTGGGATTGATAAAGGGTTATGGGGAGAGAGCAGGGTAGTGGAGTTAGTTTGGGATTGATACAGGACGATGGGGAGAGAGCAGGGTAGTGGAGTTAGTTTGGGATTGATACAGGGCTATGGGGAGAGAGCAGGGCAGTGGAGTTAGTTTGGGATTGATACAGGGCTATGGGGAGAGAGCAGGGTTGCGGAGTTAGTTTGGGATTGATACAGGAATATGGGGAGAGAGCAGGGTAGTGGAGTTAGTTTGGGATTGATACAGGGCTATGGGGAGAGAGCAGGGTTGCGGAGTTAGTTTGGGATTGATACAGGACGATGGGGAGAGAGCAGGGTAGCGGAGTTAGTTTGGGATTGATAAAGGGCTATGGTGAGAGAGCAGGGCAGTGGAGTTAGTTTGGGATTGATACAGGGCTATGGGGAGAGAGCAGGGTAGTGGAGTTAGTTTGGGATTGATACAGGACGATGGGGAGAGAACAGGGTAGCGGAGTTAGTTTGGGATTGATAAAGGGCTATGGTGAGAGAGCAGGGCAGTGGAGTTAGTTTGGGATTGATACAGGGCTATGGGGAGAGAGCAGGGCAGTGGAGTTAGTTTGGGATTGATACAGGACGATGGGGAGAGAGCAGGGTAGTGGAGTTAGTTTGGGATTAATACAGGGCTATGGGGAGAGAGCAGGGTAGTGGAGTTAGTTTGGGATTGATGCAGGGCTGTGGGGAGAGAGCGGGGCAGTGGAGTTAGTTTGGGATTGATACAGGGCTATGGGGAGAGAGCAGGGCAGTGGAATTAGTTTGGGATTGATACAGGGCTATGGGGAGAGAGCAGGGCAGTGGAATTAGTTTGGGGTTGATACAGGGCTATGGGGAGAGGGCAGGGCAGTGGAATTAGTTTGGGATTGATACAGGGCTATGGGGAGAGAGTGGCGCAGTGGGCAGTAGGAATGAAACCGGACGGACCACCCGGCATTGACCTAGGCACCGGAAACGACAACGGCAAACCCAGCCCTGTTGACCCTGCAAAGTCCTCCTTACTAACATCTGGGGGCTTGTGCCAAAGTTGGAAGAGCTGTCCCACAGACTAGTCAAGCAACAGCCTGACATAGTCATACTCACGGAATCATACCTTGCAGACAATGTCCCAGACACTGCCATCACCATCCCCGGATATGTCCCACCGGCAGGACAGACCCACCAGAGGTGGTGACACTGTCATATACAGTGGGGAGGCAGTCACCCTGGGAGTCCTCAATATTGATTCCGGACCCCATGAAGTCTCATGGCATCAGGTCAAACATGGGCAAGGTAACCTCCTACTGATTACCACCTCCCGCCCTCCCTCAGTTGATGACTCAGTCCTCCTCCATGTTGAGCAGCACTTGGAGGAAGCACTGAGGGTGGCAATGGCAGAGAATGTACTCTGGGTGGGGGACTTCAATGTCCATTACGAAGAATGGCTCGGTAGCACCACGACTGACCGAACTGGCCGAGTCCTAAAGGACATAGCTGCTAGACTGGGTCTGCGGCAGGTGGTGGGGGAACCAACACGAGGATATGGGGAGGGAGCCGGGCAGTGTAATTAGTTTGGGATTGATACAGGGCTATGGGGAGAGAGCAGGGGAGTGGAATTAGTTTGGGATTGATACAGGGCTATGGGGAGAGAGCAGGGGAGTGGAATTAGTTTGGGGTTGATACAGGGCTATGGGGAGAGAGCAGGGGAGTGGAATTAGTTTGGGGTTGATACAGGGCTATGGGAGAGAGTGGGGCAGTGGGCAGTAGGAATGAAACTGGACGGACCACCCGGCATCGACCTAGGCACCGGAAACAACAACGGCAAACCCAGCCCTGTTGACCCTGCAAAGTCCTCCTTACTAACATCTGGGGGCTTGTGCCAAAGTTGGAAGAGCTGTCCCACAGACTAGTCAAGCAACAGCCTGACATAGTCATACTCACGGAATCATACCTTGCAGACAATGTCCCAGACACTGCCATCACCATCCCCGGATATGTCCCACCGGCAGGACAGACCCACCAGAGGTGGTGACACTGTCGTATACAATGGGGAGGCAGTCACCCTGGGAGTCCTCAACATTGATTCCGGACCCCATGAAGTCTCATGGCATCAGGTCAAACATGGGCAAGGTAACCTCCTACTGATTACCACCTCCCGCCCTCCCTCAGTTGATGACTCAGTACTCCTCCATGTTGAACAGGACTTGGAGGAAGCACTGAGGGTGGCAATGGCAGAGAATGTACTCTGGGTGGGGGACTTCAATATCCATCACCAAGAGTGGCTCGGTAGCACCACTACTGACCGAGCTGGCCGAGTCCTAAAGGACATTGCTGCTAGACTGGGTCTGCGGCAGGTGGTTTGGGAACCAACATGAGGCTATGGGGAGAGAGCGGGGCAGTGGGATTAGTTTGGGGATTGATACAGGGTCAGTATTAGGATTACTGCTTCCTTTGATATGTATTAATGGCCTGGACATGGATGTTTTTTTTTTAAAAAGAGTTACAGCACTGAAACAGGCCCTTCGGCCCACCGAGTCTGTGCCGACCATCAACCACCCATTTATCCTAATCCTACATTAATCCCATATTCTTACCACATCCCCCTCTACCACCTACCTATAATGGGGGCAATTTACAACAGCCAATTTACCTATCAACCTGCAAGTCTTTGGCTGTGAGAGGAAACCAGAGCACCCGGCGGAAACCAACACGGTCCAAGGGAGAACTTGCAAACTCCGCACAGGTAGTACCCAGAATCGAACCCAGGTCACTGGAGCTATGAGGCTGCGGTGCTAACCACTGCGCCGCCCTCGGTTGAGGGCATAGTTTCAAAGTTTTCAGATGACAACGAATTCTGGAAATATAATAAACAGGGGGTAGTAACAGTTTTCAGGGGGGCAGAGTTTGCCTGGTGAACTGGGCTGACACAGGGCAGTATGGGATTGCTCTGGCAAACAGCACAGATAGAATTGGCCAAATGGGCTTTGTATGTACTCAAAACATCTATGGATTTTGATTGTGTGATGTGACACTGGTGTGCTGTACCTGGAGCACTAAGCTACACATTTATTCAAGCCTTTTATTTACATCCGGCATGGACCCTTACCTGCTAACCCAGCTCAGGTCTGCTGACGCAACACTGACCAGCAGCTCGAGCTGGGAACTGCTAGTCGTGCAAAGTGTCAGCTGTGGCTCAGTGGGCAGTGTCCTCGCCTCTGGGTTAGAAGGTTGCAGGTTTGAGTCCCACCTGAGCGATTGTATATAGAACCTACACAACTAAACAGGCCATCTGGCACATGACTGCCTTTATGCTACACTGGACCCATATTCGAGGCCAACATTACTGTGGGGAGTGCCGCACTGTCAAAGGTGCCGTCCTTCCGATGAGACGTTAAACCCAGGCCCCATTGGCTCTCTCAGGTGGATGTAAACGTCCCCTAGGCAGTACTGGGAGAAGAGCAAGGGATTCTCACCCCACCCCCCACCAGTGTCCTAGTCAATAGTTATCCCTCAAGTAACAAAACTAAAAAAAAATCCTTTCATTCATCTCATTGCTGTCTGTGGGATCTTGCTGAACATATATTGGCTACTGTGTTTTCCATCTTTGGGACCTCCTGAGGTTATGAAAGGTGCAGTATAGATGCGAGTCAATATAAGAACATAAGAAATAGGAGCAGGAGTAGGCCATTCGGCCCCTTGAACCTACTTTGTCAATTACATTACAGCTGATCTACTGCAACCCCACTTTGCCAACCAATCCCTGACTAGTTATTCCAATGACAGTATTCCAGTGTTAGGTGACGTTAGTGTTCAGGTGGAATACAATGAGTGCATCCCATTCCTTGCCATTGGTGGTAGTAGCAGGGAACAAAGTCTCCCCAATGGGAAGAAGTTGGCTTAAGAAAATACGCTTAAACTGGGCCGAGTTATTTACAGTGGGGATCAGTAAGAGTATGTCTGACATTGAGGAAGTGCTAAGAGTGCACAAAGTGGTCTTTGAGCAAGGAGGATCAAATGATAAAATTAGGCATCACCAGGCCAACGTCAAGATAAAGGACAATGTATGGCCAATGTTTTGCAAGGCTAGGCCAATGCCTTATGCACAGTTAGAAGCAGTAAGTGCTGAATAGATCTGAAAGAACAGGGTCAGTTAAAAAAAAGTTGAAGAGCAGTGACTGGGCTGCACCCATTGTGGGAGTTCAAAAAGCAGATAGGTCCATTCAGATTTGTGGAGATTATAAACAATAAGGTGATTGAAAAATGAAACTT
Source organism: Heterodontus francisci (assembly GCF_036365525.1). Taxonomy (NCBI): domain Eukaryota; kingdom Metazoa; phylum Chordata; class Chondrichthyes; order Heterodontiformes; family Heterodontidae; genus Heterodontus; species Heterodontus francisci. The sequence continues at coordinate 233,659 of NW_027141233.1, forward strand.
ACCCACTGCCTACTACTGATGAATTGTTTTCTAATTTAGCAAATAGGAAGGTGCTCAGTAAGATAGATCTGTCAAATGCATATCTGCAATTAGAATTAACTGACAAGAGCAAGGAACTGCTTCCCATTCATGCACACAAAGGGTCGTACCAGTAGAAAGGTTACCATTTGGCGTGTCTACTGCTCCCAGAGTGTTCCAGAGCGTCATGGATCAGGTACTAAGTGGGATGGAAGGACTGTTCTGCTTTTTGGATGACATATTAATTAGCGGTAGGACAGAGAAAGAGCACATGGTAAGGTCGAATTCAAGAGTACGCCTTCAAAGCTAAAAAGCACAAAGTGTTGCTTCGTGGCATCGAAGTATAACATACCTGTGTCCCCCCCAACACAGGAGATGATCGAGGGGATTTTGAAAGCAAGGAGACCAGAGAGAAAAGAACTTGGAACAATCATAAGAATTGTTGTGTCCTTTTCGAAGTTCATCCCCGACTTAGGTAACACATTCACTCCATTGTAGCAACTGCTCAAAGATGGAATAGATTAGGAGTGGTCTGTGGAGTAGCAGAAAGCATTTACAATGAAGTACGTACTGACTAGGGACGCTGTTTCGACCCGCTTATGGTCCCATTGGTTTTAGTGTGCGATGCCTCACCACAGGGCTTAGCTGTGGTGATATCTCACAAAATGGAAGATGGTGTGGAGACGCCTGTCACATGTGCTTCACGTACTTTAACAAAGTCAGAACAAAATTCCTCACAAGTTGAGAAAGAGGCATGAGCGATCATATACGGTGTTCCAAAAATACCTGTGCGGTAGAAAGTTCACTTTGCTGACTGACCACCAAGCCCTTACGATTGTATCTGGTTCGAAGAAGGGAGCACCATTAGTACGATATTAAATATCATAAGTCAGCAGATCACGCAAATGCAGTTGTTCCTTCGAGATTTCCCGCGAAGACCGATGCATTTTTCGCAAATGAGCTACCCGTAAATTAGTTGTCATATGCAAACGACATGCCAGTCTCCGCCAGGGAAATTAGTGAAGAAATTTGTAAGGGTGTGGTGCTCAGTCAAGTACTCAATGATGTCATGAATGGCGGGTCTGGAGCATGTGATGAGAAATTGCAGGAATTACACGTAGAAATTAACAGTGTCAAGGCGGTCTCCTGTGGAGTTTAAGAGTCATTATTCCGCCAAGGATTTGGGATAGATTATTAGGGGGATTTCAGCAAGAGCACGCAGGGATAGTCCGTATGAAAGCGGTAGCAAGAAGCTATTTTTGGTATCCAAAGGTACATAGTGATATTGAAGAGTTGGCGAAAAGTTAAGTGCGTCTCAGAATGAGAAATGAGCCAACCAAGGTTCCTTTCAAACAAGAAAACGAGTGCAGGTCGATTTCTTTGAAGAGGAAGGCTAAAGAATATTTTGTTTTTGGTTGCTAGCTATAGCAAGTGGTTAAATGTTGAGTTTATGCCCAATACCACAAGTGCCAAAAGTATTGAGGTTTTGAGAAGCTGGTTTGCAATTTTATGGATTGCCAGAGGTGGTGGTATCAGATAATGGTCCACAGTCTATGTCAGAAGAGTTTGAAATATTTCTAAGTAAGCATGGAGTCAAACACACTAATACCACCAAATCACAGCATCGAATGGTGCTGCAGAAAGCGTACAAATTGCGGAGATCTTTACAGAAGTATTTACTAGGTGACAAGCTAGGCAGGAATTTCCATGTTTCTCTTCAACACAGGCTAGATAATTTTCTGCTCTCTTATGGAAGAACCCCACAGTTTGCACACCTTACGAGTTAAGTGTTTACACACGCTCCTAGGACAAGGTTTAACTTGCTTAAGCTGGATGTCAATAGCAAAGTAAAGGAAAAGTAAGACAGAGTGAAAATGAGTCATGATACACGAGGCATGAAAGTTAGGGAGTTCAGTGCAGGTCAGAAGGGTATGGTGAAAATCCACCGAGGTGATAAGAAGTAGGTGTTCGGAGTTGTTGTAAAAAGACTAGGTGCATTCACATATCTAGTGAAGATTGCAGAGAGACTCCGTCAGTGTCATGTACATCACTTGTTTGGAAGAAGAAATCTGAAAGGGAGAACACGAGAAATGTCCTACAGTCCCAAGTGAAAGTCAGAATGAAGGTGCGAGTCACAAAGAAACTGAAAGTTTGCCGGTTCACAGAATCAACCATTAAGTGGAGTTGGTAGTCACAGTCAAACAATTTTTTTCCTGTAAATTACTCTGGCAGTATTGGTTATATATGGTTTAAGTTGTGATTACAGTAACAAGTATACAAACCAACCTGTTAAATTTCAGAGCATTGTTATTGTATCCTGGATAAGTATATACAAGTACCTTCTACATTTTTACGTATAAGTTGTTTTTTTTTAAGTGGAGAGGGAGTGTCATTCACTGTATTGAACTGCTGATTGTATTGAGATAGCAAAGCATTTGTCTACTGCCTCTCTGCTGCCCCCTCTGTTGGGAGGTGTAAATAAACTTCAACATGGCTGCTCCCAGGAAAGACCTCATGCAGATTTACTCTGAGTACACAACAGTGGGAAAGAAATAAAGTTTATCAAAAGCTTTATTATTCATGTCACACAAATTCACAAAGTTAAGACAGTTCTGGCTCAGTTTATGTGAAACAGTGCAGTAAACTCCAAAACATATTCTTGTCATAAAATCCAAAAACAAAAAGCTACCTCCAACTCCATCTTAAAAAACTTAACCCTCACGTTTTTGAAAAAGCCCCGAGCACAATTTTAATTAGAATTAAAACAATAGCACACAGTTCAGGAAAACAAATCCAAACTTATCCAGTTCGAGTCAGCTCCTTGGCTGGGAGTTAATGGAGTAGAGACGAGGGCAGTGAAGGACGGAAGAGATAGCGAGAGAACACAAGAAAGAGACAGAGAGCGAGAGAGGGGCAGGATCAGGAATGAGATGAGGGAGGCAGTGAGAAAAGGAGAAAAGATGAGGGAAAAAGGAGTGTGAGAAAAGTCGGAAAAGAGGAACAGGCAGGAGCAAGGAAGGACAGTCTAACATCTCAACCTTGGAGTTAGAAATGTTTTCCTTAATGAAACAAAATTAATTCTTAAAAATGTGAAACCTTAGGGGAGACAATTAGAGTGAATAAATAGAAAATTTCATAAATAAAACCAAAAACTGTACATTAGAAAAAAAACTTTTTAAAAAATGGAGGTAAATTGAATGGATGATGAGATTGATAATTTATATGTGTGAGATTTTCACTGTGGGATCGTGTGTCTAAATTAAAGTGACACAATACATAGAAACACATACAAGAAGCTACGACAAAAATAATTCTTGCTATAACCCGTATTTAGCAATCCAAAACCACTTCTTAATGCTTTACAATTTTTTTTTTGATTAGGAAAAAGTTTATTTTTTTAATTCCTTTTTTTTGTCTCTTCCTCTTCCCATCTTCGAAGGCCAAAGTGGTATTTGCTGCAGTGTCAAGTCATGTGACAGAGGTTCGAGAACGATAACTGCCGAAGACCGCCTCGGTGAGGCTGAAAGCGGGGGAGGGGAGGGGCGGCCATTTTGTTTTTCCACCTGAGGGGGCGGCCATTTTGCTTTTCCACCTCGCGCGGCCAATCTGCAGCTGCTGATAAGGTTGAGTAAACACGTAGCTGATTGGCTGATGCAAAGATCCGCATAGTGATTTGGGCGAGCCCGGTCGCTGGCTGGACAGTCCGTGTTGGGTTTGTTGGGGTGGAGGGGAACCTCGGACAGTGAGAAGCATTTGGTATGGCTTTTGAAGAGCTCGTCATCTAGATGAGCCTGATTGAGGCGTCTGCAGGGACACAGGAACACAGGGGGAGTTAGCGTACAAGACTCACAGGCATGACACTCTGCTGCAGACCCCACCCTCCCCAATCCCCCCAGCACCCAGCAAATCAAACCTTTCAATTCACCCTCACCGTCACTGCTGGGCTAAACAAGGGGCCAATCTTTGTGACTTTGAGTCTAGGCGGTTGGCTATTCAACCATGAAGGGCATCACAGCCCAGCCCAACCCAAACCCAGTGCCAGTCACATTAAAAAAATATATATAAACATGATTGCATACAGGCTGCTGTACCACTGACTGCCTGACAGAGGGCAATGCTGAGTCACCAGCACAGACCACTGGCTACAGTGCTGCCTGATGTACGAACTTTGGAAATAAGAGAAATAGGAGCAGGAGTAGACAGTATGACCCGTTGAGCCTCCTCAGACATTCATTACGATCATTGCTGATCTTCTGCCTCAACTCCACTTCCCCGAACCCTCCTCATATCCTTCGATTCCCTGAGAGACCAAAAATCTATCTATCTCAGCCTTATGGTTGTCCAGGACCACCTATTATGAATTTACTCAGATAAAGTGAAAGCCAGTTACAGTCCCAAGCTTGCAGACAGAAATACACTCACCAGCTACTGGAGGTTGAACGAAAAGGTATAAAAAACAGCACCTCTTTCTCCCTCTGCACCAAATTCCCAAGGTAGCACTCAGTCCTCCAAACATTCTGTGGTAGCAAATCCTGTCTACTGCCCAATGGGGCAGTGCTGACCACTAGCTGCAGTACCACCAACTGCCCAATGGGGCAGTACTGGGCCATCAGTGCTGACCACCTAGCTGCAGTACCACCAAGTGCCCAATGGAGCAGTGCTGAGCCAGTATTCACCACTAGCTGCAGTACCACCAACTGCCCAACGGGGCAGTACTGAGCCATCAGTGCTGACCACTAGCTGCAGTACCCCTAACCTCCCAACGGGGCAGTGCTGACCACTAGCTGCAGTTTCACTGACCACCCAGCGGGGCAGTGTTGAGCCATCTGTGCTGACCACTGCCTGCAGTGCTGCCGACAGGCACCCAGCAGTAGTGCTGCTCCATGGGTCACTCCCCAGTTACCTGAAGACCAGACACAGCGCGGTGGTTTAAACCTCCCGAGGACAGGAGGTGACAGGGTGGGGCGGGGAGGGGGTGTGGGAGGATACCCCTGCAGCACACCCACAGGGCAGAGTCAAGGTCAAGGTCCTTCAGCCACGGCCCTGTCCCCCACCCCCCTGTCCCGAAAACTGTATCCGGGAGTTGCCGACCGACTGCCAGAGTCTTTCCGCTTCCCTCCCCTGACCCCGGCGCTCTCACTCACCAGAATGAAATGGTCGTAGGCCTGCACCAGGTCGTCCATCTTGTACTGCTCCAGGATCACGACGTTGAGGAGCGAGGGGCTCCGTTGCCGGGCGCAGTCCTCGCAGTGCACGATGTAGGATTTACGGTTGTTGTTCTCGCTTGTGACGAACAGGATGTTGAACACCTCGAGCTGTGAGAGCGGGAGGGAGAGAGGGAGGGAGAGCGAAAGAGAGAGGTCAGTGCGGTTGGGGCGTTGAAGGTAATAAGGGCTGGGCAGGTGTAGGGGAGACTCCTGCGGCCTGCCACCAGGCCAGATGCCTAAATGAGAACCTCACAGGCCCCCCACCCCCTACCCTTCAGGCATAAGCCTTACAAAGCAGGTAGATATTTGACTTTGGGAGGCATCACAACTTAGTTGCAGCCCTGACCCTGCCTGCGCCCCCTTTGCATGGGGGGAATCACTGGATGGTGACACTCAACTCTCTAATGGGAACAGAAGCCCCGCCCCCTCTTGCCTGTGGAGGGGGTAGGCACTGAGACCCGCTGCTCTGGCTGATTTTAGACAGAGGAGTAAACTCCCACTCCCAGGACCTCCCTGATCTGTACAGTTGTCAGATATATTGGGGGAAAGAGGAGGGAGGATGAGGGACAGGAATGTACTGAAGAAAAAACGGGCTATTTTCAGCACTGAAAGGCTTTGACTGAGATTGAACCTCCCCTGGCCCCCGGGGTCTGAATCGAGTCTGCATGGTGTAGTGGGACGGGGGACGGGGGTCTCGTACCTCACACTCGTTGCAGTAGTACGCGGGCTCCTCCTTCACCCGACTCTGGAAGATGATCTTCTTGCCGGAGTTGGTCAGCGCATCTCGCAGGAGTTGACACTGCTTCAGTGACGTCATCAGGCAGTACCTAAAAAAGGAGGGGGGGGGGGGAGGTCAGAGGTTAAAGGTTGACGGTCAAGGATTTGCTCAGAGGGTGCAGCGAAAGAGAGCGAGGGCCGGACCCCGAAGGTGGACAGGCGGGCGAGGGGTGAGAGCGATAGCCAGGGCGAGAGAGCAAGGGTGAGCAAGCGAGAGAGTCGGAGGGAGAGGATAAGATGCTGGGGGGAGGGGGGGGGGGGCGGTTTGGCTGCGAGGGGGTTTCGGAAAACACTGCTTACTTGATCATTCTGTACAGCTCGGGATCAGTCACTTTGACCGTGCGCGCTGCGTTCCAGGTCACGTGAATCATGGGCACGATCGATTTGACCTTCTTCACCTTATTCCACTCGTAGCGTTCCAGAGCGAGCTGGTACTGATAGGCTGCAGGCGGAAGCAGAGAGAGAGAGAGAGAAAGAGAGACAGAGTCAGGGAGCTGTCACACAACGGGCGTCTTTTCTCTTTATTCAAAATATTATAGATACCGCTGGAATTTCCTCCCCCAGGGGTCCTGTCCGGATCGGCAGCGGGGACCCGGACTGAATTTCCCAGCCCCTAAGAGGTACTGAGGCCAACTTAAGCCCCTGCCCACCCCACGCCAGCCCAGTTAACATCAGCTAACTCAACACGGACTGGGAGCAGGTGGAATTGAAAGCTAGAGCCCTCCAGGACTGTAGGATTCTCATTGTCGTCACCGCCTTGTATCGACTCCAGTCACTGGGGAATCTCAGCAGTACACCTGGGAGTAAGGCTGCATCTATACTGCCAGAGTTAGGGATAAGGCCAGGCCGGTTGACTAGAGGCGAAGAGGAATAATGGTTCTCCTCACTGTCCCTCAATGTGTCTTAACTTCTCTTCTGAGACATTCGGAATCTCCCATCACCTCCCTTTGGAACACGTCGCTTCACAACCAATCACATCCCATCGCCTCAGTGTAGTGACTCGCATTGTCCCCATCAAACACTCCCCAGGACAGGTACAGCACGGGGGTTAGATACAGAGTAAAGCTCCCTCTACACTGTCCCCATCAAACACTCCCAGAGCAGGTACAGCACGGGGGTTAGATACAGAGTAAAGCTCCCTCTACACTGTCCCCATCAAACACTCCCAGAGCAGGTACAGCACGGGGGTTAGATACAGAGTAAAGCTCCCTCTACACTGTCCCCATCAAACACTCCCAGAGCAGGTACAGCACGGGGGTTAGATACAGAGTAAAGCTCCCTCTACACTGTCCCCATCAAACACTCCCAGAGCAGGTACAGCACGGGGGTTAGATACAGAGTAAAGCTCCCTCTACACTGTCCCCATCAAACACTCCCAGAGCAGGTACAGCACGGGGGTTAGATACAGAGTAAAGCTCCCTCTACACTGTCCCCATCAAACACTCCCAGAGCAGGTACAGCACGGGGGTTAGATACAGAGTAAAGCTCCCTCTACACTGTCCCATCAAACACTCCCAGGACAGGTACAGCACGGGGGTTAGATACAGAGTAAAGCTCCCTCTACACTGTCCCATCAAACACTCCCAGAGCAGGTACAGCACGGGGGTTAGATACAGAGTAAAGCTCCCTCTACACTGTCCCATCAAACACTCCCAGGACAGGTACAGCACGGGGGTTAGATACAGAGTAAAGCTCCCTCTACACTGTCCCATCAAACACTCCCAGAGCAGGTACAGCACGGGGGTTAGATACAGAGTAAAGCTCCCTCTACACTGTCCCATCAAACACTCCCAGAGCAGGTACAGCACGGGGGTTAGATACAGAGTAAAGCTCCCTCTACACTGTCCCATCAAACACTCCCAGAGCAGGTACAGCACGGGGGTTAGATACAGAGTAAAGCTCGCTCTACACTGTCCCCATCAAACACTCCCAGAGCAGGTACAGCACGGGGGTTAGATACAGAGTAAAGCTCCCTCTACACTGTCCCCGTCAAACACTCCCAGGACAGGTACAGCACGGGGTTAGATACAGAGTAAAGCTCCCTCTACACTGTCCCCATCAAACACGGAGTTAGATTTTTTTATTTTTATTTTTTAGTTTAGAGATACAGCACTGAAACAGGCCCTTCAGCCCACTGAGTCTGTGCCGACCAACCACCCATTTATACTAATCCTACATTAATCCCATATTCCCTACCACATCCCCACCATTCTCCTACCACCTACCTATACTAGGGGCAATTTATAATGGCCAATTTACCTATCAACCTGCAAGCCTTTGGCTGTGGGAGGAAACCGGAGCACCCGGAGGAAACCCACGCAGACACAGGGAGAACTTGCAAATTCCACACGGGCAGTACCCAGAATTGAACCCGGGTCGCTGGAGCTGTGAGGCTGCGGTGCTAACCACTGTGCCGCCCCTCTGCACTGTCCCATCAAACACGGAATTAGATACAGTGTAAAGCTCTCTTTACCCAGTGAGAAGTGATACTGAAACAGCATTGAAGCCTGATGCCGGGTGACTCCCCCTCCCCCAGCCCGTGTTCCCCGGGGAACCTCTAAATTGGAACCCATTAATGGCTGCATGACATGAGGGGCTGCTGCAGTTCCCTTCCGCACGCGTCACACTGACCGGTCAGCGGCCCCACGTTCCAGGCGATGTTGTTGCACCATCCCGTAGCTTGCACCCAGTGAACTGTGCCCGCGTTGATCCACACCAGGTCCCCTGGGCGCTGGATGAAACGGTACACTGGGATTTTAGCTGCGTACAGATCATCCAGGACTGGCCACCATGAGCCTGTCAGGTAGTCAACACCGTGCCTGCAGGGGAGAGAAAAGAAGAACGTGCATTTATATAGCACTGTTCACAACCTCAGGACAGCCAATGAACTACCCCTGAAGTGTAGCTGTATTGTATGGAACGCAGCAACTGATTTGCACAAAGTAAGATCCCACAAACACCCATGCGATAATGACGGGATAATATGTTGATTGAAGGGTAAATATTGGACACTGGGGAGAACTCTCCTTCCAATAGTCCCTGTGGGATCTTTTAAGTCCAGTTTAATGGGTCATCCAAAAGACAGTTCCTCTGACAATGCAGCACTCCCTCTCTGAAGTGGGACTTGACCCCACAACCTCCTAACTCAGAGGCAACAGCAAGGGAAGACTGAGAAATGTAACGGCTCGTCGAAATGTCCGCATGGGAGGGGCCTGTACCTCCCCCGCCGCGCCCTCTACCAAACATCGGCACAAGAGAGAGGTGAAAGGTTGACGAGCAAACTGGTGCTTCGAAGCCGTGGGCCTTCTCTTGCATCCCACCTTGAGACACTATCGCCGGGGTGCGGAGTTGCACAGCTACCAGTAACCCTCCAGGTTATAAGAAGGTGCCTGGGCTATTCGACTGCAGTGGACATCGCTGCTGATAATCATACCTTCCAACAGGGGTCACTACGGAGCAAGCAGGAGCAGGAAGCTGGACTGATTGCCCCCTGGGAGCAAACAGCACGCTCAGCACCAGGGCTGGGGACGCTGCCCCGTAACCGTCACACTGTGGCTCAGCACCAGGGCTGGGGACGCTGCCCCGTAACCGTCACACTGTGGCTCAGCACCAGGGCTGGGGACGCTGCCCCGTAACCATCACACTGTGGCTCAGCACCAGCCATCAGAGAGTTAAGCGTCTATTTAAGAGCAAAGCAGTACAGGTGACGCCCTTTCCTTGTGCGTCACACCACAAGAAGTACAAACTGATGGTCAAACTTGTCCGGGGAATACTAAACACCAGAGGCAGAATATCTGCAGCCTCAATCTGCATTAACACACCTAATGTTTACTTAACAGCAGGCCAATGAAACCCCGTATGAACTGTTTATTTGACAACAAGTACACTTGGCGGGCCTGAAAGGGACATCCCGTCTCCCCTCCGACCCCCAAACTGGTTACTGCTGTAACATTCCTGATCTACTGCCCCTTCAACCCGAGTACAAAAGCAGGGAGGTTATGCTGAACCTTTATAAAGCTCTGATCGGCCACAACTGGAGTATTGTGTCCAGTTCTGGTCACCGCACTTTAGGAAGGATGGTGAGGGTCCTTGAGAGGGTGCAGAGGAGATTTATCAGAATGGTTCCAGGGATGAGGGATTTTAGCTACAAGGTTAGGTTGGAGAAGCTGGGGTTGTTCTCCTTGGAGTAAAGGAGATTGAGGGGAGATTTGATAGAGGGTGATAAGGTAGATAAAGAAAAGCTGTTCCCATTGGCTGATGCTACAAGATTTCGAGGACACAGATTGAAGGTTCTGGGTAAGATTTACAGGGGAGGAGGTGAGGAAGAACTTTTTTACACAGCGAGTGGTAATGACCTGGAACTCACTGCCTGACGAGGGTGGTGGAAACGGAGACGTTCAATGATTTCAGAAGGAAATTGGATGGGCACTTGAGGGAAATAAAACTTGCAGGGCGACGGGGAGAGAGCGGGGGCGAGGAGAGTGCAAGTGACTGAATTGCTCGAGAGAGCTGCTTTGGACTCGATGGGCTGAATGGCCTCGTACTGTGCTGTAACGCCCGTGGCTCCACCTGGAGTGCCGCCTCTTTACGTCAGCAAGTTAAACGACCCCCTCTTACCTGTCGCAAAACTCACTGATGGTTTCCCAGTATCCCTCGGGCACTGCAAACCATTCACAATCCCCTGGTCCGATGTTGATATTGACCGAACAGAAATTATTGTTCTCCTGGTGGCCTATCGGGGAATGGGAAGAGTGACAAAGATTAGTACTCAAACAAAAAAAAAAACCCAAGAGAACACTGCATTCTTATAGCACCACCTGAGGATGGCCAATTAAAGACGTTCTCTTTTCGATGTCTAATAGATCGCAGCAAAAGATCCCACAAACATCAAAGAGATAAATCAACCCGATGATTCACACTGATGGTTTTCTAATGGATGGATACATTTAAGCCCAGACCTCACCAGCTCTTCTTTCAAACAGTGGCCGTGGGATTGTTTATTCTGCCCGTCCGAGAGAAGGTGGGCGGGAGAGGGCGGAGGGCGGACCGGGCAGAGCAATGCGCGCGGAGGCTTACCCGGTGTCCGGCTGCCTGGCACCTTCATGTACAGCTGCACGGTGTTCATCCCGTAGATGGTGTGCCCCACGTGGCTCAGCATGTTGCCATTCGACGAGACCCGCATGAAGGCCGGCAACTTTAGCAGTTCCTGCAACTGTGGTTTCCAGCTGGTGAGAGAGAGGGGCACAGAATGAGTGGCATTGACGGCAAAGTCCGGGATGACCTACAGCCTGTCCTCCGCACCGAGACACTTTACTGCAGCAGTGTAGAGGGAGCTTTACTCTGTATCTAACCCCCGTGCTGTACCTGTCCTGGGAGTGTTTGATGGGGACAGTGTCGAGGGAGCTTTAGTCTGTATCTAACCCTGTGCTGTACCTGTCCTGGGAGTGTTTGATGGGGACAGTGTAGAGGGAGCTTTATTCTGTGTCTAACCCCGTGCTGTACCTGTCCTGGGAGTGTTTGATGGGGACAGTGGGTGCTTGGTATGGGATGATTCTTACTCTGCAACTCGATGGGCTCCAAGTTCCTTGTTCTGCCCCCAATAATAAATCAGACCGAAGGGTTAATTCACCACCCATGTGGACTTCAGGAGATCAGAAGAACACCCCCCCCCCCCACCGCCCCCGACACTCCACCCCGTGCGGGTTCTGCTGTTTCTCTCATTGCAGAAGCCAGTATGCAAGAATCTTCGAAAAATGTTCTCCCCCATCCCGTGGCTGACATGGCTAATCGACTGTGTAGAGCATCATACTGGAGCTTGAGAGCCCCACGGTGTCCTCACAGCTGACCCCCCCACCGTACCCAGTCAACTCTGACCCTGCAACGCTTAAAACACTTCAGAGAGGGTTGGGTCTGCTGGCCAATGGGCTGAGTTTACTCACAGTTTTGGGTCGGAGAGATCGATATTGGTTCCAAACTTGATCACCTTCAGAGGCACCTTCTGTCCGTTTCTACTGAGAGAGGAGACAGGGTTAAAGGGATGCTGCTTGCAACCTGAGTAATCCCCACTCTCACCATGACCATGGGATCTTCCCCTTCCTCCCCGCACCCCCCCAGCGAGTCATCAACACATAAACTCTTCTTTAATGCAGAGGAGCCGCCTAACTAACTCCTCGGCCCTTGGGCGCTGCTCGTACCTGTTAACTGTCTCAGGAGCGTCAACGGGCTTCTCCGACTCGGCCTCCGCCTCTTCCTCATCGCTCTCCTTGTCTTCCTATTACCAGACAAAGCAGAAACGTGTCATCAAAAGGATAGTCTGTCGCTGTTTGTCCAGATCTCTGCTGCTCCTCCAATTCCGGCCTCTTGTCCATCCCCCGATTCCCATCGCTCCACCATTGGCGGCCGGGCCTTCAGCTCTAGAATTCCCTCCCTAAACCCTCTCCGCCTCTCTCTCCTCCTTTAAGACGCTGCTAAAACCGACACCTTTGACCGAGCTTTTGGTCACCTGTCCCTAATAAGTCATGTGGCTCACTATCAGTAATTTACACTCCTGTGCAGCGCCTGTGGATGTTTTGCTACGTTGAAGGCTCTATATAAATGCAAGATGTTGACAGCCAGATTTATTTACTTGTTTCTACTTCCTTGACCGCCTCCCGACTCTAAGAGTGAGCCCAGGAAGCCTCTGACCTCCTCTCAGTCCTTGGCTTCTTATGGAAACTGTCCTGCACACTCTTCCACCGCTCTACAGGCTGTGCTGAGTTCGAGACTCATCGTGCTGTTCCCCCTATAATTCATTCCTTCCCACAAGCTCCTCATCAACCCCCCCTTCCACCTTTTCCCTCTACAGTCTACAAGCTTTTAAAATCCGAGCGTACACAGAATGTGCAGCACAGGAACAGGCCATTCGGCCCATCTGCTCTGTGCTGGTGTTTATGCTCCACACGAGCCTCCTCCCACCCCCTATTTCATCTCACCCTATCAGCACATCCCTCTATTCCTTTCTCCCTCGTGTGTTTATCCAGCTTCCCTTTAAATGTATCGACACTATTCACCTCAACCACTCCCTGTGGGAGCGAGTTCCACATTCTCACCACTCTCTGGGGAAAGAGGTTTCTCCTGAATTCCCCATTGGATTTATTAGTGATTGTCTTATATCGAAGGCCCCCTAGTTCTGGTCTCCCCCCACAAGTGGAAACATCTTCTCTATGTCTACCCTATCAAAACCCCTTCATCATTTTAAAGCCCTCGATCAGGTCACCCCTCAGCCTTCTCTTTCCTAGAGAAAAGAGCCCCAGTCTGTTCAATCTTTCCTGGTAATTATCGCCTCTCAGCTCTGGTATCACCCTTGTAATTCTCGGCATCAATAAGTCACAGCCTGCTCTAGGTCACGGTGTCTCCCTTGACCTTCGGCCCCACAGTTTGACCCTCGACCCAGACGCCGGAGGGGACGGAAGGAAGGAGCGAGAGTGCGCTAACCTGCAGGGACTCCTGGAATGAGGAGGCCTGGTACTGGGCGTACTTGGCGATGGTGGTGTGGGAGCGGCTGCTCTCGCAGGGCCAGGTCTGGCTGCCACCCGAGGGGTCCCAGTTCTCGTCCGAAGGCTGCTGCAGCTGAGTGCGGACCTCCACCGTGTGCTCGCCATTCGCCTCCACCAGGGTCTTGGTCGAGAATAGGCCCAGATCTGCCGCGGCGAGAGGAGGGGAAAAGAGGGTGTTTAAAACAGAGCTGTGCACGTGCCAAGCAAAGACCACCACCCCCCCCACAACGATTGCAATCTATTGCCCGACCTCAAGTCTGGCAAACCCGCAAAAGGGGTGAGAACCCTCACGAGCCCCACCCAAGGGTCCAACCGTTGGGGTGTGAGCGTCACTCCCTCCACCCAAGCTCCCGCTCTCTGATGCTCCTTTCCCCCAGGCCATCAGCCTCATGCCTCACTGTCATGGCGGCCGTTTTCAGCTCTCACCCTCCTATCAATGCACATTTGGGACTTGGGTTTTTTCATTCATTCTCAGGATGTGGGCTTCGCTGGTCGGGCCAGCATTTATTGCCCATCCCTAATTGCCCCTTGAGAAGGTGGTGGTGAGCTGCCTTCTTGAACCGCTGCAGTCCATGTAGGGTAGGTCCCCCCACAGTGCTGTTAGGAAGGGAGTTCCAGGAATTTGACCCAGTGACAGTGAAGGAACGGCGATATAGTTCCAAGTCAGGATGGTGTGTGGCTTGGAGGGGAACTTGCAGGTGGTGGTGTTCCCATGTGTCTGCCGCCCGTGTCCTTCTCGGCAGTCGAGGGGAAAGGACTATATCAACACAGTCAACAAAGCGATAAAACAGAAAAGCTAATCCCATTTGGCACACAAGGGGAACCCCACTCCACAGCCCCCGCCTCCTCACCCAGGGGGGAAGACACTCCTCACACGTGTAAGCCTCGACACTGCACGAGTGGGGGTTTAGGCCAACCTTTTCCCTCCCTGGCCCCCCGGGGGAGGGGGAACTGCTCACACCCAACCTTGTGGCGACACACAAAATGACGGCGCTCAGACCGGGGGGGCAGAGCCAGGGACCCCTCCCAGCTCTGTGACCCTCAGCGGCGCATCGGACGGTGTGCTTAAAAGGAAAGACGTCACATTTATATAGCGCCCGTCCCAGCCTCAGCACGCCCCAAAACACTTTACAGCCAGCGCCGGATGGAACCTCGGTTGAAGGCCTCATCCGGAAGACGGCACCCTCCGACGCTGCAGCACTCCCTCAGTACTGGCACTGGGAGCGTCGGCCCGGATTATGGGCTCGAGACTCTGGAGTGGGGCTCGACCCTCCCCTCCCTCCCCCCCCCCCCCCAACGACCTTCTGACTCAGAGAGTGACGTACTGGAGGTGGGGGAGGGGGGGGGGGGCGGGGGAAGGAAATGGGGGAATGGGTTGGGGGGGGGGGGGGGTGACGTTTCTCTTTACAGATTTTGAAACACAATCACTCACTCAGACGCAGAGATCCAGCCAGCCCCCGTATCACAGTGATTGGGGTCTTCGCGTCCGTACAGAACTGCTGTAGCACCGGTGAGAAAGCATCCCGCTTGCTTTCTAACTGCAAGAGATTGAACGGAGAGAGAGAGAGAGAGAAATAAGTTTACACAGTATTAACTCAGCAAAAAAGTCACGCAGGAACTCTGCCCTGCTCCGAACAGCGCCCGTCGTACAGGAACTTCAAACAGTGACTCAAATGCAGCCCAGGCAAAGATCCTCTCGGGCAAGGGATCAGCCTCTGCACTTTGACCTCCGGGGCCAGAGTTCAACAACAGTGCAACAACAACTTGCATTCATACAGCGCCCTTAATCGGAGTAAAACATCCCCGGGCACGTCATGGGAACAATATCGAACAAAACACCGAGTCACGTAAGGAGGTATTCGGGACAGGCGACCAAAGGCTCGGTCAAAGAGGTCGGTTTTAAGGAGCGTCTTAAAGGAGGAGAGGGGCGGAGAGGGTTTAGGGAGGGGAATTCCAGAGCTCGGGGTTTCGGGCAGCTGACGGAATGCCGCCAATGGTGGAGCAATGGGAATCGGGGGGTGGGGGGGGGGGCGATGCTCAAGAGGCCGGAATTGGAGGAGCAGCAGAGATCTCGGAGGGTCGTTGGAGGTCACACTGGAGGATAGGTTTGAGTGCTGGGTGGAGGTGATACCGCAAGTGTCACCTGTGACATCAGCCTGCATTAGACCCGCCACAGCGAAGCGTCACACGGGCACAGAATTGCTCTCTGCGATGCCCTCTGTGCTCCAGCAGCCCACTGGGCTTGTGGGTGGTGCCCAGTGCCGGTGGAAGCCATACCCTTGACCGATTGGGGTTGGGAAAGGGACAGAAATTATCTTCACGATTCTGGGACCGTGGCTTCATATCCAAGCCAGGTGGAAAGGGCAGAGGTTTACACTTGCTGCCGAGTTAGCCTGAGGGGTGAGAGAATGCTTTGTACCGTTAGGCCGGAAGACCTCCGCTTGCCCCTCTCTCTATCCACGTGCAGATGTCGACAGTCCATGTAATGACCCACCCTCCAAACCCGGGATGGAGCAGGCTTTTGGCTGCCTCAACATTCCTCAGAGAGGCTTGACTTCCACAGGCACTGCGCACCCTTTCAGTGCGACAACCCGCCAGGCCAATACTGGCGGGCTGTTCGACCAAGGAGGGCATCGCGGTGGAGCCACACCCTGTCTTGATTAGGAGGAGGGGGTGGCGGGCAATTGGCAGTCTTGCCCCCGCCCCCCTCAAACAGCTTGGGAGCAACCCACAAATTCAACCCAGCCGAGTGGGCTGGGGGTTTGGCGGAAGACAGACAGGTGAGGGACAACTTGACATGCGCCACAGTGGGGGAGAAAGAAAGAGAGGGCGCGCAACGAACGCAGCAGCTTGAGAGGCTCGCCGATAGTCTGCTGAGCACAGCAGAAGTGATGGTGGGGAGGGGGGGGGGGAGGGGGATGGGACCTACGTAAATGCTGGGGGTCGGAGGGTTGAGCTTCTCCCGGAGGGGTTGCTGCTCAGTCAGGCAGCCCGGCTTCACAGAGTGGGCTGGTAACACACACGAGGCCGTGAACTTCCCCTTCAACTTCGTGGACCTGGAACAAAGACAAGAACATAAGGCTAGTCGACTGGGAAGGGCGGCACCAGTCTCTGTATTTTACAGATGAGCAAAGCAGGGACAGAGGGGGACAATCATCAATACCAGGCGAGGGGCATTCAGTCCAGTAGATGGGTCTTTATTTACCATCCATCTACTAGTGTAGTCAGTAACCCCTCTCCCCGTGTCCTGTGTGCACAGCACCGTGTTACTGACTGTATCTCAACTGATGTTAATCCAGCTCCCTCACACTGTCACTCAGTAACCCCTCTCCCCCAGCGCCCTGTGTTACTGACTGTACCTCTACTGATGTTAATCCAGCTCCCTCACACTGTCACTCAGTAAACCCTCTCCCCCAGCACCCTGTGTTACTGACTGTATCTCTACTGATGTTAATCCAGCTCCCTCACACTGTCACTCAGTAAACCCTCTCCCCCCCAGCACCCTGTGTTACTGACTGTATCTCTACTGATGTTAATCCAGCTCCCTCACACTGTCACTCAGTAACCCCTCTCCCCCCCAGCCCCCTGTGTTACTGACTGTATCTCTACTGATGTTAATCCAGCTCCCTCACACTGTCACTCAGTAACCCCTCTCCCCCCAGCCCCCTGTGTTACTGACTGTATCTCTACTGATGTTAATCCAGCTCCCTCACACTGTCACTCAGTAACCCCTCTCCCCCCAGCCCCCTGTGTTACTGACTGTATCTCTACTGATGTTAATCCAGCTCCCTCACACTGTCACTCAGTAACCCCTCTCCCCCCAGCCCCCTGTGTTACTGACTGTATCTCTACTGATGTTAATCCAGCTCCCTCACACTGTCACTCAGTAACCCCTCTCCCCCCCAGCACCCTGTGTTACTGACTGTATCTCTACTGATGTTAATCCAGCTCCCTCACACTGTCACTCAGTAAACTAAAACACAGATTGGAAAGTCAAAGAAATTGAAGTAATGGGTTTATTGCTGTTATTTGGGTAAAGCACTACGGTATATTCCAGAAGTACTGGAGTTTGGGACTCATCACCTGATACGTGAACATCAGGAACAGGAGGGGGCCATTCAGCCCCTCGAGCCTGTTCCACCATTCAGTCAGATCATGGCTGTTCTGCATCCCTTCATCCACCTGACCTGGTTCTGTAAACCCTTAATCCCCTGACCCAACACAAATGTATCAATCTCAGTTTTGATATTTTCAATTGACCCCCGGCCTCAACAGCTTTTTATTGGGGGGAGAGAGTTCCAGATTCCCACTCCCCTTTGTGTGAAGAAGCGCTTCCTGACATCACCCCCGAACGACCTGGCTCGAATTTTCAGGCTCTGCCCCCTTGTTCTGGACTCCCCCACCACCCCCCCACCCCCCCCCGCCCCACCAGAGGAAATAGTTTCTCTCTATCGACCCGATCGAACCCTTTAATCATCTTAAACCCCTCAATTAGATCACCCCCTTAATCTTCGACTCTCGAGGGAATACAAGCCGAGTCTGTGCAACCTGTCCTTGTGATTTAACCCTTTCAGCCCCGGGGATCAGTCTGGTGAATCTGCACGGCGCCCTCTCCGAGGCCAGTATATCCTCCCTGAGGTGGGGGGCCCGGGACTGAGCGCAGTCACTCCAGATGGAGTCTGGACAAGGCTCTGTGCAATAGAATCATCTCTGAAGCACTGACTTATTACAGATTGTATCATTTTCCCCTCCTAGCTGGTTTCAGATCAACGAGGGCAGGCCTAATGAGTAGTGTAACAAGTGTGAACACACTCTTATAGGAATAATACAGCACCCCCAATGGCGCAGAGCATTGTGGGTAAAGCCAGCCGCCATTACTAAGACGTACTGTTCCCCTTCATCCTGGCACGGCAGCTCCACCCCATCTTCTGCCCGCACTGGACTATGTTTCTAAGGGGAAGACGCCCCTGTTTAAGTACCCGGGTGCTCCTGGACTTCTTTTTCTGGGGGTGGGGTGGGGGGGTGGGGTAGGATTGGAGGGTTTCCTCTGCTGGCTGACTTACTTGCAGGCCCGGATGACGTCGGCGCCGGAGCTTTCGATGGTGAGGTCTGATAACCGGATCCGCCTCTCCTCCACCTCGGAGGCGATGAAGGTTTCCCTGTCTCCGCTCTCCACCTTTATCAGCTTGATCTTCAGCTCCTTTGTCGTGCCCTCCGGGAAGGGTTTGACCCGCAGGATGTTCGAGGCGCCCAGCGCGCTGCGCCCACCGGCATCTGGATCCTTCCCGGCGGGCGCTGGCGGCTCCGCCCTCCTGGCCTCCGCCCACTCTGGCTCCTCAGCCGAGGGGGGCGGCGCGGGCTTGGAGACCTTGGGCACCTCGGCCTTGACTTTCTCCCGGGCCTGGATCTCCTTGCTCTGCAGGTCGATGTTGCCCAGGATCCGCCGCTGCTTGCCCTTGCCCGACTTGCTGCCGCGGTTCCGCCGCCGGCTCCGGTCGCGGGACGAGTGCTTACTGCGGTGCTTGGGCCTCCGATGCTGCCCCTGCGGCCGGCCCTCCTCCCGCTGGGCGGCTGGCGGCGGCGGAGTTGGAGACACTGCCCGCTCGGCCTCACAGGTCTTGCCGGCAGGCCGGTTAGCGCTGGTGGCGTTTCCGCAGGGGCGGCCCAGACCCGGAGGGGACAAGGTCTCAGGCTCCAGGCCCGGCCTCTCGGCCGGCGACTCAACCTTGCAGGGACTAGTGGCCGGCTCATCCGCCGCCGGAGGTTCAGGAGGAGGGGGTGGGGGGCGGGGGCGATGCCGGTGACGGTGGTGGTGGCGGTGGGCGCCGTTGGCCCCGCTCTTCTGGGCCTCCGTCGTGATGATGGCCTTGATCCACATCTCGCTCTCCGGCGAGGAGGAGGAGGCCCGGTCTCCCGGGGCAACCGGCAGCAGCAGGCCCTTGCCCGCGGCCGGGGCCCCGGGTGGCTGGGCCGCGGACTTGGCGTGGACTCGGCAGGCGAGGTGCTGCCCCTCCAGGGCGCTGGCCAGAGACTTGAGCACGCGGGCGGCCTTGTGGCAGGCTGGCACAGGCGCCGCCTTCCCCTCGCCGTGGCCGGGTGACGGGGCCCGGTAGAACATTCCGGCCCTGGGACTGGGCGGCGCGGCGGGGTCGGGAGAGGTGGGCTTCGTGTCGGGGCTGGCAGGGGGCGGGGGAGGGGGCGCCGCCGGCCTGCCCGAAAGAGCGCAGGTGAGCGGCGGGGGCTTGGGGAGCCAGCGGCCGTCCACCCCCTCCCCGTGGCCTGGTTTGGCCTTCGGGGCCTCGGCCAGACGGGGCGGGCTGGCAAAGCCACGGGACAGCTTGGAGACTGAAGTGGGCAGCGTCGGCGCGGGCTTGGCAGCCGAGCCAGGTTGGTCGGGCCTAGGGGCAGCCCTGCCCCGGCTCTCATCAGTGCAAGTGCGATGGGGCCCGGAGAGTGGGGGCATCCGAGGCTGGGAGGCCCGGCAGGGGTCTCTGGGGGTGGGGGACGTGACAGACTTGGGCTGCTCACGACTGGGCCAGGCTGAGCCCCCGCCCCCCTTTCGCTCCCACGTGGGGCCCCGGGCAACTGCTGGATCTTTGGGGTTGGGCTTCTGTTCAGTCTTGGGGCAAGGGCCCTGGGCCTGGTCCACTGGGGTCAGTGGGGGCTGGGGTGCCCGCCGGGCAGGTGCCACGTGCCCCAACTCTTCCACCTTGGCGGGCGGGCTGCGACAAGATGGCTGCCCGTCCAGCGGGGTCGGGGCCCGCTCGCGGGACGACCCCCAGTAGCAGCGCTCCCCGTCGCGACGCCTGTCCCCGGGCTCCGGCGCCCCCCGGCGGGGGACGCACCGCTCGCCCTTGGGGGAGGCGCTGAGGTGGGCGGAGTGCGTGGCGCTGCAGGCCTCGGGGGCGGTGGTGGCGATGGCTGGGGCCTCCGGGAGCAGGGCGCTGCCCTGGTGAGTGTGGGGGCCTCGGTCAAGCCGGCCATTTGGACCCTGAGGGTGGCCTTCCGAGCTCCGGTAGCATCCAAGAAGCTGGAAAAGAAAGAGAGAGACACACACAAACTCAATGGCCTGCAATAAACAAACAACTTGCATTTATATAGCGCCTTTAATGTAGTAAAACATCCCAAGGCGCTTCACGGGAGCGTTATCAAACACAATTTGACACCGAGCCACATAAGGAGATATTAGGGACAGATGACCAAAAACTCACTTAAAGAGGTCGGTTTTAAGGAGCGTCTTAAAGGGGGAAGGAGAGAGGCGGAGAGGGTTTAGGGAGGGAATTCCAGAGCTAGGGACCCCAGTCAGCTGAAGGCAGGGCCGCCAATGGTGGAGTGATGGGAATTGGGGGTTGTGCATGAATTGGAGAAGAGCAGAGATCCGGAGGGTGGTAGGGGCTGGAGGAGGGTTACAGAGATAGGGAGGGGGTGAGGCCATGGGAAGGGGGGGGGGGGGGGGATTTGAAAACATGGGATGCGGATTTTAAAATCGATGCAGTGCAGGTTGGCGAGCGTGGGAGAACGGTTAAGACGCGTGCAGGGAATTTTCGGATAAGCTCAAATTTACGGAGGACGGAAGGTGGGAGTCCTGGCGCCCCCCCCCCCCCCCCGCCACGGGACCGCGAGGTACGATAAAGCTGAGGTACTCACTGCGGTGGAGCCAGCCGGGTTTGGGCCCTGCTGGGGTTTCCAGTGCTCGGTGCTCGCGGTTCTCTGCTGGTGGGGCGGGACCTCTCCCTCCGCCCTCGGCCTCTGCGCCTCCTTGGCCTCGTGTCCTGCGCAGGGCTGCCGGCCGCGGGGCTCCCCCCGCGAGGGGACGGGGCCGCCGCAGGCCGGCTGGCCGGTTGTGGTGGTGACCGGGTGGACGGTGGGGTTGCCATGGGGGCCGGAGGAGGAGGAGCTGCCAGGAACAGCGTCGGCCGCAGGTCTCCTCTGTTCCTGGACGGGTGGAGGGGGGAGAGACAGAGATGAGTGAGTGTTGTTTATAACTTGTCCTTAAACCAAAACCGTCCCCCCACCAAACAAACCACATCCCCTCCCCCCCTCTACCCCCGGGCCTTGCATTCAAACCCACCCCTACTGATCACAATACTCCTTCCTTCATAATCTACGGACTGGGGAACACTCTGCAACCCCTCCATGTCCATCACACCATTCCAGCCAATTCACACTTTATTTCTCTTCCAATGAATCGATAAATCCCTCGTCGGTGTCCACTTCCTCTGCCTTCGCAATCTCCTTCTGGTCACCCACCACCCCCCCCCTTCACCCCTCACGCTCCCCCTCCTCTCCTGAGCTGTCTCAGTCCTCCCCTCTCAATCCCCCTCCCCGAAACCTCTCCGAATCTAAAACGGTACCTGAACGTTGACAGGCGAGTCCTTCCTGCCATGGGACCACGACTCTTTGTGCGCGTGGAGCCAAGCGGCACCTGCTTTCTGTGACGGGTACTGGCCGTGGGGGGGTAAACTGGAGTGGGCAGGGTCTCCCGGTCGCTGCATTCCTGAATGGTGTACCTGCTGGTTGAACAAATACATCTATTAGCGCCTGCGACGCCCCCTGGAGCCGAATAGCCCGCCAACAACTGCCTCCCCCGCCCTCGCGCTTTGTGAGTGGCCGCTTTAAGGTGGTGGGGGGGGGGGGGGTGGGTGGATGAGGCAAGGGTGCAAAGCTGCTTCTGTGATTGTATCCCCAGCCAGAGTCCGAGACGTCCGAAGGAGCACATAAACAAACACGTGACACCATTCGCTGCACTGACGTGACACTGGACGGTATGAAACTGTTTTCCCTTTGCCTGACCTCAACAGCCAGAAAAACAGAGTTTTACAAGCAGCCGCTAACCTACAGAAACGCCCAAGCAATTAGCCTCTGACTGACCCAAGGAAAAGCTGGTTTAAAAGTCACTTCCAGGGCCTGTGGCCTGAAAGGGGCCGGTCAAGTTAACCAATTTTTAAAGTAGCCAATGATTACAACTCCAGATGTCAGGCGGCCCTCGAGTTCCTGCGTCAAACGACATTTGCGAATAAATCATGACCTTCCGAAAGCTAGGGTGGCCTTTTGTTGCCAAGAGCATTACCTGGTGACTCTGTATCTGGTCTGGGCTCCTGCTCCGTTTCCTCTTGACTGGACTTGGGATTTCATTGCCGTGCGAGGGCCGTACCACTTGGTGGAGGGGGGGCATGGACTGTTGTGCACAATGATCCCCAGGGCCTGCTGCCCTCTTCAGCTGACAGCCATTTTTGGTGGAGTTGTAGTTTCGCTTCTGAGGGGGGGGGGGGGGGAGAGCGAGAACGAGAAGGGTGAAGGGAGGGAGGGAGGGCGGGAGAGAAGGAGCGAGCGAGGGAGAGAGCAGGGAGGGAGAGATAAGAGAGGCAAAAAAAAAACACATTCAACGTTTAATACACGAGGCCGTTGCATCACCCAAAAGGGATTAAAAATGACAAAAAAAAGGATCTGAAGGAAGGAGCCGGAGAGTTGCTAACCTGTTGCAGAATGTTCCAGACTTCCTGCAAGGTTGGTAGGGTCCTCTGTCTGTTCGGGGGTGGATTGGAGCGCAACTTCCAGACGTGTACCTGATGTTTCCGGAGGACAGGAAGAGGGGACGGAAACAAAAGGAGGAACGAAACAAACGTGGTGAGAATCATACAGCGCAGGAGGCCATTCGGCCCATCGTGTCTGCGCCAGCTCTCCAATTCGTCCCACTTCCCCCCCACCCCCTGCTCTTTCCCCCAATTGCCCTGCAAATTTCCCCACCTTCGAGTATTTCTCCAATTCCCCCTTTTGAAAGTTACTATTGAATCTGCTTCCACCGCCCTTTCAGGCAGCGCGTTCCAGATCACAACAACTCACTGCGTTAAAAAGAATTCTCTTCATCTCCCCCCCCCTGGTTCTTTTACCAATTATCTTAAGTCCGTGCCTCCTCTGGTTACCGACCCTCCTGCCAGTGGAAACAGTTTCTCCTCATTTACTCTATCAAAACCCTTCCTGATTTTGAACACCTCTATTAAATCTCCCCCTTAACCTTCTCTTCTCTAAGGGGAACAATCCCAGCTTCTCTAGTCTCTCCACATTAACTGAAGTCCCTCATCCCATTCTAGTAAATCTCCCTCTCTCACTCCCAGCAGCCTTTCCCTTGGTCCACCCAGTTTACCGGGGCCAGAGAGACCGGGAAAGGTCCAGGATCAATTCCCGGCCTTGTGCTGAGGCAGCTGATCGCAGCTGGGCTGTGGATCAAGTCGGCCTTTACTGCCCTGAGGAAGTGCTCCCGGACCTTCAGTCTGTTACAACTGAGTCACCCCTTCAGGGGGTCTTAGGAGTCATCCGTTTAGTGCAGGCCAGAGCTGCTGCAGGGTATTAGTGCAGGGTATCTTATATTTCCTTGCTTATGAGTCACTGAAAGCTAACATGCAGGTACGGCAAGCAATTAGGAAGGCAAATGGGATGTTGGCCTTTATTGCAAGAGGATTTGAGTCCAGGAGTAAAGAGGTCTTGCTGCAATTGTATCGAGCCTTGGTGAGACCGCACCTGGACTATTGTGTACAGTTTTGGTCTCTGTGCCGAAGGAATTAGAGAGTCATTAGAGGGCGTGCAACGGAGGTTCACCAGACTGATCCCTGGGATGGTGGGATTGTCCCATGAGGAGAGATTGTGGAGACTGTGGAATTCTCTACCTCAGACAACTGTGGAAGCTCAATCATTGAGTATAAACGAGACTGAGATTGATAGATTTCTAGATATTAAAGATATCAAGGGGTATGGGGATAGTGCAGGAAAATGGCACTGAGGTAGATCAGCCCTGAGCTGGTTGAATGGTGCAGCAGCTCGAGGGGCCGAATGGCCTGTTCCTGCTCCTATTTTCGATGATCCCATTTACAGCCCCTAGTTCTGGTCTCCCCCACATCCTCTCCAAGTCTACCCCATCAAAACCCTTTGTCGGCCTTCTCTTTTTCCAGAGAGAAGAGCCCCTGACCATTCAACCTTTCCTGATAGTTATAACCCCTCAGTTCTGGTAGCATTCCATCTCCTTTTTATAATATGGAGACCAGAACAGTGCATACAGGTTTAACATCACTTCTCTGCTTGTCTGTTCTATCTATTCAGAAATGAACTCCAGTGCTTGGTCTGCTAACTTTTTTTTTTTAAACGGTCATGTTACCTCTTCTACTCTCTCTTGGATCACACAGAACCACTTGTGAAGATCCATCCGAGAGAATTTTATCCACCCTCCCAAATGAAACTCCCGATAGGTTTGCTTGTTGTGAAACGCATGATTTATTGGGCGAAGAGGCAGAGGACGCAGCAGCCGCTCTCCCGCCCACCCCACACCCCACCCCGCCCGCCCCAACGCCAAACCTCGCCGGCCGCAGTAACTTCACTCTCCTGCTGAGGGTGCTGGTGAGCTAGCCCTGCAGGAAGGGCTCCACTGCGCCACCACCAGGCCGCGCCCGTCACAGCGCCGTTCAGGAAACCAGGGCGGGAGCCCCCAATTAAATTTGCGGCGTTTCCCCCTTTTTCTACATCGGGTCGAGGGGAAAAACCGCCCCCCCCCGCCCGTCGTCACGACCTCAGGACGCCTCGGGACACTTCAGAGCCGAGGAAGTGCTTCCTTTACTGAAGCGCGGCCGCCGTCGTGGCGCACAGCAAGATCCCACCAGATGGCAGTGACAGAAATGTCCAGATAAACATCGTTTCAAAAAAAAAAGTGATGCTGTGGTTTATCGAAAGATGGTGCTATATGAATGCAGCAAAGTGGCGGCTGAAAACCAAGGTGGTGGCTGCAGCCACCACCCCCCCCCCACACCAACCGTGCGCCCTTACCTGCTGAAGGCGGTTGATTCTGGCGGTGAGGTCACTATAGCTGTACCCGCTGGCATACCGCACGGCACTCTGGTAGCACTTGATGGCATCCTCCAGCTCATACTCCGACTCGTAGATTTGGCCGAGCTGCTCCCAGACCCGGGGCTGCGGCTGCTCGTGCTGGAGGGCCTGCACGCAGCTGTGGATGCCGTCCAGCTTACCGTGCAGCGGCCGGGGAGACCTGGGAACGAAAAGCCAACAGCCTTCAGAGGCGGGACGTTGCGGCCCAGCCCAATTCTCCCCCCCCCCCCCCCCCCCCACCTCCCCTCTGTGCATACACTCACTGAGACGCTGCGGGTACAGGAGGGCACGGGTAGGTGCCAGTACTGACTTGGCAATGGATTCAGGTGGGAGTTTTAGCGGGTGTGATTTTACTGAATGCGACCCCACCCCGTGCACTACTCTACAAAACAGCCAAGAAACGCAAATTTTACTTTCCTCCTTTCATTTCTCATGTTCTCCACCAAAGCCCCTCCCGCTCGTGAAAGTACGTTCCACCCGCAGTCACGTGGCAGATGCCAATGCAGCACTGAAAATGCCCACTAGAGGTTGCCCAAGAGCCCAGAGCTACCCCATTCACTTCAACCCCCCACCTCCCCAATCGTTCGTGTGGACCCGAGTCTAAAGCAGAGCAAAAGAGGGACCATTGTCCAACCTTTTTCTAAAAATAAAGGTCACATAATTCCAGAGAAAAGGAGGCCAATTAATTCACAGGTTGTGTTCTTATATCTATTTAAAAGGGGACTATTAAGTGGAAATCAGATATTGAGGTGATTACTGCCAGTGCAAGATAAGTTGCATTTTTGATATCTACATAAATCACTTGGAGAATGGAATACAGAGAGTAAAATTTCAAAATCTGCCGATGATACCAAACTTGGAGGTGTGGCCGACAGTGAGGATGATGCAAACTGCCTGCAACAGGACATAGACGGGCTAGCAGAATGGGCAGACAAGTGGCAAATGGAATTTAATACAGAGTATTGTGTGATGATGCATTTTGGCAGAGGGATAGGGAGAGGCGATATAGATTTAATGGCACCGTTTTCAAGAGTGTGCAGGGATAGAGGGGCCTGGGGTTCATGTGCATCGATCTTTGAAGGTGGCGGGACAGATTGAGAGAGTAATTAGCGATGCACATGGGATCTTGGGCTTCATAAATAGAGGTTTTGAGCACAAAAGCAGGAAAGGTATGCTGAACCTATATAAAACTCTGATTAGGTCCCAACTGGAGGATTGCGTCCAGTTCTGGTCACCACACTTTAGGAAGGAGGTGAGTGTCCTTGAGAGGGTGCGGAGGAGATTTACCAGAATGGTTCCAGGGATGGGGGATTTTAGCTACAAGGTTAGGTTGGAGAAGCTGGGAAACTCGCTGCCTATGGGGGTGGTGGAAGCGGAGATGATCAATGACTTCAAAAGGAAATTGGATGGGCTACAGGGATAGAGCGGGGGAATGGGACTGATTGGATCGATCTACAGAGAGCTGGCATGGACTCTGAGGGCCGAATGGCCTCCTTCTGTGCCGTAATGACGATGAATTTATACAGCCAGGTGGTGAAGGACACAACTGGAGCCCAGCCTTCACGCACTCAACAAACTTCAACTGTCAACCCCAAACAGCCACAGTTTCAGTCTGCTCCTATTCACAGGAGCACTAGTGAATCCCTGCTTAATGCCCAGCACCCGAACACAATTAAACACCTAGTTAACATGCAGTCAACAATTACTGCCACAAGCACCCGTTTCCTCCGGCCTCATCACCCGCATCCCCCCCCCCTCAACCACCGCAACTCCCCCACCACCCAAGAAAATGCATGCCCACAAATGCCTCCCAAACCTCGGGTACAGAAAGCAGACTGGCCTGAAGTTCTTACCCAGAGGGACAGTACGACTTTCCAGAGTGTCCGATACTTGACATGTGGCTGGGATAGGAGTTATACTGGTTCTGGGCGACGTTGGCGGAGCACCTGGCAGAGAGAGCGGGCGGGGAATAAATCAGAGGGTTAAAGGGCCTGACAATCACTCGAAAGCCCATTTTACCCCCTCAAGCTGCACCCCCACTTCCTGGGTATGTGGCCCTCAGCTCAGAATAGCCAGCGCCATGCTTTCCCCTTTGACCTCAAAGCCTTGCAGTCACCCCTTGGCGTGGAACTTGCAGGTGGTGGTGTTCCCATGCATCTGCTGCCCTTGTCCTTCTAGGCGGTAGAGGTTGCGGGTTTGGAAGGTGCTGTCTAAGGAGCCTTGGTGCGTTGCTGTAGTGCATCTTGTAGATGGTACACACTGCTGTCACTGTGCGTCGGTGGTGGAGGGAGTGAATGTTTGTGGATGGGGTGCCAATCAAGTGGGCTGCTTTGTCCTGGATGGTGTCGAGCTTCTTGAGTGTTGTTGGAGCTGCACCCATCCAGGCAAGTGGAGAGTATTCCATCACACTCCTGACCTGTGCCTTGTAGATGGTGGACAGGCTTTGGGGAGTCAGGAGGGAACTGGGGTGCAGAAAGCGGAGCAGGGCAAAACAGCAGGACTGCGACAAATGTGGTAGCCTGCTTGATTGACTCTCCATCCACCACCTTAAAAATCTATGCCTCTCTCCACCTGCAAGTTCCCCTCCAAGTCACACACCACCCTGACTTGGAACTATATCGCCGTCCCTTCACTGTCGCTGGATCATTCCGATAGTGGGCCCCTTGCGACGCGGGGCCTCCCTCTTACCTGCCGCTGGGGGGCCATGGTCGCTGGGGGGCGGGGCTCCACCCTCCCCCTGCTCGGGACAGGCTGTCAATCGGGAAAGCTTCACGTGCACCGCGCACTCCAAACTGTTCCGCCGTGTGATGCATCCAGTCTGCGGGGGCAAAGGTCAACAATGGGTCACGGCACACAGCAGAGAGGGTCAGTCAGAGTGGTCAGTCCCACATAGTCTCTCAGCACGTTCCTTAGTGTACCCTCAACATCATCCAAACACTCCCAGGACAGGTACAGCACGGGGTTAGATACAGAGTAAAGCTCCCTCTACACTGTCCCCATCAAACACTCCCAGGACAGGTACAGCACGGGGTTAGATACAGAGTAAAGCTCCCTCTACACTGTCCCCATCAAACACTCCCAGGACAGGTACAGCACGGGGTTAGATACAGAGTAAAGCTCCCTCTACACTGTCCCCATCAAACACTCCCAGGACAGGTACAGCACGGGGTTAGATACAGAGTAAAGCTCCCTCTACACTGTCCCCATCAAACACTCCCAGGACAGGTACAGCACGGGGGTTTAGATACAGAGTAAAGCTCCCTCTACACGGTCCCCATCAAACACTCCCAGGACAGGTACAGCACGGGGTTAGATACAGAGTAAAGCTCCCTCTACACTGTCCCCATCAAACATTCCCAGGACAGGTACAGCACGGGGGTTAGACTCTGGGGACGGTCCGGCGGGCGGAGGAGTAGCCGAAACCCCCGGGACGCCCCTCACTGCGGGTGGCGAGGGGGCTCGGGAGTGCGGAGCGATCCCTGCCGAGCTGACCCCCGCTCGGCCGGAACTGCTCATCGGACCCAGGCCCCGAAACCCTCCTCGGGAGCCGGTCCCACACAACCCGAGCCGCCTCTCGGAAATGCCCTCCGTGCCATTCCAATCGGCACGGAGGGGTTTCCTGTACGGGCTGCTCCTGCACACTCTCCACTTCCTCGCCCTCGTCAGCCGGCCGGACACGCCCTGGCGGTCCGCGTTGCCATCTGGCGGCGAGGGGAAACCCCGATGGAAGTCTCTCTACGCGGGAGTCTTCCCCCTTTACATCGGGGACCTGGGGTGGAGGGTGCTGCACAGAGCAGTCCCGTGCAATAGACTTTTAAGTAGGTTCACGGACTCCCAGGCCGCCTGTACTTTCTGCGGCCTGGACGAGTCCGTGTTCCACATTTATACGGAGTGTGCGAGGTTGCAGCCCCTATTTGAGTATCTGAAGGGGCTGCTCCTCAAATTCTGGCTGCACTTCAGTCCCACGCTCCTGATCTTTGGGCACCCGGTGCGGAGGGGCTCGGGCCGGGAGGAGGATCTCCTCATCGGTCTGCTCCTGGGCCTGGCCAAGGTGGCAATTCACAGGTCCAGGTTGCGGGCCGTCGGGGGGTCCGTCCTCCCCGATTGCCTGCCCCTCTTCCGCGGTTACGTTCGCGCCCGGGTGTCCCTGGAAAAGGAGCATGCGGTGTCCGCCGGTACACTTGAGGCCTTCCGCGACCGGTGGGCACCGCAGGGACTGGAGTGCATCGTCGACGCCGAGAATGGCATTTTAATTTGACCTTTTTGTTTATTTATCTGATTTTAATAAAGTTATTTTAAAAATATAAGTGTGTATATAAAGGGGGCCTGAGGAATAAAGGCCCCCTCGACATAAAATATATATAAAAGGGGCCTGGGGTATAAAGGCCACCTTAAAAAACAAAAAAAAAACAAAAAAAAACGGGGGTTAGATAAAAAAAAAAGAAAAAAAAAAAACGGGGGTTCGATACAGAGTAAAGCTCCCTCTACACTGTCCCCATCAAACATTCCCAGGACAGGTACAGCATGGGGGTTAGATACAGAGTAAAGCTCCCTCTACACTGTCCCCATCAAACATTCCCAGGACAGGTACAGCATGGGGGTTAGATACAGAGTAAAGCTCCCTCTACACTGTCCCCATCAAACACTCCCAGGACAGGGACAGCACGGGGTTAGATACAGAGTAAAGTCCCTCTACACTGTCCCCATCAAACACTCCCAGGACAGGTACAGCACGGGGGTTTAGATACAGAGTAAAGCTCCCTCTACACTGTCCCCATCAAACACTCCCAGGACAGGTACAGCACGGGGGTTAGATACAGAGTAAAGCTCCCTCTACACTGTCCCCATCAAACACTCCCAGGACAGGTACAGCACGGGGTTAGATACATAGTAAAGCTCCCTCTACACTTTCCCCATCAAACACTCCCAGGACAGGTACAGCACGGGGTTAGATATAGAGTAAAGCTCCCTCTACACTTTCCCCATCAAACACTCCCAGGACAGGTACAGCACGGGGTTAGATATAGAGTAAAGCTCCCTCTACACTGTCCCCATCAAACACTCCCAGGACAGGTACAGCACGGGGTTAGATATAGAGTAAAGCTCCCTCTACACTGTCCCCTATCTCGGAGGAACAACTCCTAATGGGATCAATCTTGGAGCTGGATTCAAACCCAGGTTTAGAGGTGACGTGAAGGCCCCAGGCCTCTGTCCATTAACCATGTGAGACAGCATCGCAGCTTTTCCTGATAAACCATGTACAGAAGCTGTTTTGTCATCAACAGGCAGCAGATTCCGGAACCTTCCCCGCCCCGAGGGCAACACACAGACACACACGCACACCTCTTCCAAAAGCAGCCGTGGGATCTTTTACATCCACCTGAGAGGACGAACGGGGGCCTCGGCTCAACGTCTCGTCTGAAAGACGGCACCTCCAACAGTGCAGCACTCCCTCAGTACTTCAATGGGAGCGTCGGCCTGGATTCTACGCTGGAGTCTCTGGAGAGGGGATTTGACAATGCGCTAATTCCCTGGTTGGACAGTGTGTGGCTGTCAGATCAGGGTGGGAACAGTCATTTAATTTTTTTTTTTGCTTTTGCGATGCCTCCTATTGCCAAATAGCCAGTTGCCACTAAAGGCTGATGCTCATCGGTGAAGAATAGCCAATCTGGGTTTGGGGTGGGGGTCTGAAGTAGGGGGGAGATGTCTCAGAGGTTAGACACCTCCCCGGCGGTAGCTACAACACAGAAGGGCAAGTCACCCCGGTGGCACGGTCTACAATCACCACACACTTGGCTTGTCCAGTGCCTCTCACCTTACGCCAGCCTGCTGCGCTGTGGGCACCGTGGTTCAGGGAAGGCGGAGTCCTCCAGGGGTGGGGGAGGGGCAGGGGGCGGGTAGGAGCTGGCGGAAGCTTCTAGAACTGCTGCTGATGTCTCCTTTGGCTTCCGCTGAGCCCCATAAAACACTACAAAAGGAAACAGAGAACAAGCTTGAGTGCACACAGGAGGATCCAACAGAAATCACACGCTCTCCCCTCTGTCAGAAACAGCTAATGTGCATTTATATAGTGCCTTTAACGCAGTAAACGTCCCAAGGTGCTTCACAGGAGCATAAATCAGGCCCCAATTGACAACGAAAATTTAGCACCAAAAGCTCAGTCAAGGAGGTTGTTTTAATTGTGCCCGTGGGATCTTTCACATCCACCTGAGAGGCAGATGGGACTCTCGGTTTAACGTCTCGTCCGAAAGACAGCACCTCCGACAGTGCAGCACTCCCTCAGCACTGGCAACTGAAGCGTCGGCCTGGATTATGGGTTCAAGCCTCTGGAGTGGGACTCGAACCCACAGCCTTCTGATGGGAGATTGCGATGCACTGAGTTACAGCCGACAGCGAGGTTAGAAACCAGACTGAGAGCAGGTGATCAGACTTCACTTTGAGGCCTGAAGGAGGAGCAGAAAAAAAAAACCTTTGAATGTTCGAGTAGACAAGACAGGCCCCCAGCAGACAGACAGACAGACTCCCAGCAGACAGCCAGACAGGCCCCCAGCAGACAGACAGACAGACTCCCAGCAGACAAGACAGCCAGCCAGACAGACCCCCAGCAGACAGCCAGACAGACCCCCAGCAGACAGCCAGACAGACCCCCAGCAGACAGCCAGACAGGCCCCCAGCAGACAGACAGACTCCCAGCAGTCAGACAGACAGACTCCCAGCAGACAGACAGACAGCCAGACAGACTCCCAGCAGATAGACAGACAGCCAGACAGATCCCCAGCAGACAGCCAGACAGACCCCCAGCAGACAGCCAGACAGACCCTCAGCAGACAGCCAGACAGACCCTTAGACAGCCAGATCCCCAGCAGACAGCCAGCCAGACAGACCCTCAGCAGACAGCCAGATCCCCAGCAGCCAGATCCCCAGCAGACAGCCAGACCCCAGCAGACAGACAAATCCCCAGCAACCAACCAGACAGACTCTCAGCAGACAGCCAGACAGATCCCCAGCAGCCAGCCAGCCAGACTGATCCCCAGCAGACAGCCAGACCTCCAGCAGCCAGACAGACCCCCAACAGGAAGCCAGACCCCAGCAAACATCCAGCCAGCCAGACAGACCCCAGCAAACATCCAGACAGACAGACCCCAGCAGACAGACAGACCCCCAGCAAGCCAGACAGACCCCCAGCCAGCCAGACAGACCCTCAGCAGACAGCCAGATTCCCAGCAGACAGCCAGACCCCAGCAGACAGCCAGACAGGCAGGCCCCCCTCCCAGCACAGACAGCCAGCCAGACAGGAACCCCCCCCCCCACCCCCAGCACAGACAGACAGAAGCCGGCAGGAGGAAGACAACAGCGAATCGGCCGATCTCATCTGGCGGCCATCTTGTCCACCCCTCCCGGCCTGCCCTGGAGTCTCTAGGGATTAAAGGTCAATCTCCTGGCCGCTGGTTCGGGCAAAAGAAAACCACTGAGCGTTTTAATTGGTCAGTAATAGAAGCATTAGGAGACCACAGAAAGGTTCTTTGACCACGTGGTTGGAGGCAGGTGGTCATGTGACAAAACCTCCAGGAATGCGTCCAACCAGAGTTGGCAACCCCAATTCAGCAACTGAGGTGACCCTGCCGGAACTTTCTGCCCCACACCTGGGCTTCAGAAGTTCATACAGCCAACACCCCCCAAACTCTTCCCCCCCCCCCCCCCCCCCCTTCCCTCTCCTCCGTAACCCCCCACCTCCGATCCTCAGCTCCCGGGTGCCGCTCTACCCCCAGGCGGCCATTGTCCAGAGTAAATCACCTGACCCACCGCTCCAAAGGTCACAGGCACGCCGAGGGCCAATCAAATCTCAGCTTGGACGCTTCCTTTAACCAATCAGCTGCGTTCTTCTGGTCTCCACAGCAGAATTCTCTGAAGGGGGGAGGGGGAAAACAGCCCTGTTAGTAAGTGAGATATGGGAGCAGTGGTCACACAGCCCAGAGAGCACAGAAACCTTTCCCAATACGCTTTTAACCTTTAAATGGAATCCCCCTCCCCCCCCCCCCCACTTTTGCAGGAGCTGAACTGTGGCCGCTCATCCGCACACCAGGCTAGACTAGCCGGCCGGCTGTTCGGCTGCGTGGGGCATCGCAGCTCCCGCCTTCAACGCCGTGCACGTGCTTCCCATCAGCTACCGCCTTAAATAAAGCTCCTTTAAGTGGCTCGGAAACTGCTGGACTATTGCGTCCGGTCCCGGTCCCCACGCTTTAGGAAGGATTTTGCGCAAGAGATACAGCGGGGGATGTGAGAAAGAACTTTAAAAAAAAAAGTCACAGCGAGTGGTGACGACCTGGAACTCGCTGCCTACGAGGGCGGTGAAAGCGGAGACGAGCAATGATTTCAAAAATGAAAAATTGGATGGGCACTTGAGGGAAATAAACTTGCAGGGCTGCGGGGAATGGGACTGATTGGATTGCTCTACAGAGAGCCAGCATGCACTTGATAGGCTGAACGGCCTCCTTCTGTGCCGTAATGACTCTCTGGAACTGCAAGGCCATCTGGGACCGCCATGAACGATGAGGGCCAACAATCAAGGAAGATTTAAATATTCGGAAAGAAGGATACAGAAGGAAACGGGAGGGGGGAGAATTGAGAGAGAAATGAGGTAGAGAAAGAGAAAATGAGAGAGAAAGATTGGATTAAAAATAGAAAAGGAGAGACAGGAAGGAAAGGTACAAAAGATATATTACAATAAGTTTAAAAATCCCCTCAATACTTTACTAGCTGCGAAATGAAATCTCCCTGTCTCAATTATTCCCTCTCCAGCTCCATCGTGACACCCAGATAAATTTTTTACCCTGTTGATATAAGTTCGATAGGCGACATCGCTGCACCGCCAGGCGGCCACTAGGAGGAGCAGGAGGTCCAGTTTGTGTCCGTGAGCTGCTGCAATCCCAGGTCCCACCACTGGGGGGGGGGGGGGTGCCCCCTCTCTCCCCCACCTCCTCCCCCCAACCTCAGTTAAACCCCATTCAGTAACTGAACTGCTTAGTTGGGGCTTTCCCCAGTTCCCAATACCAATCTTGCCACATAACCAACACCCCCCCACCCCCCGCCCACCCCAAACTCCCGAAACCCTCCCTGGGGTACAGTCTCTGCCCCTCGTGATACCTTGCCCACGCTCCAGAGAGCGGGCGAGGGCTGGACTATTCGACTGGGAAAGGCATCGCAGCCCGGCCCGATCCTGGCTGCGCGTCGCCGGACAGCCACCAGGAGTGGGTACAAGGGCTGCCCCTGACCACCCAGAGGGCAAGGTTTTGCCTCTGTCTAGCCTGGGGGGGGGGGGGGAGGAAACGACTGCCCCCCCCCACCCCCCCACAACCCCCTTCCCAATAAGGTTAAACCTCCCAGAGGGACTGTTCCGAGAGAGCAGTCGCGCGCCCCCACCCCAGACTGTCTGGGTCCCATCCCGATGGCTCAGTCCCTACCTCATCGAGGCAGACAAACAGTGGACCTATCGACAAGACTGAACCCACTGGGGTGCGAGACTCTGAAGTGATCAGCACTTTCTGTTGCGTTGGTTAAGAACCTCAACTCTTGCGAGGTTCTTAAATTTTCCCTCAGAGACGCTTACAAGAATCGATCTGCGTCCCTCCCCAACTGAACCCCGTGCCCCCCCCACCCTCCAAAGTCACCTCCCCACAAACCTTCCTCCCCTCACCTCCCTGTCCCCATCTTCCCGGAATCCGTCCCCGTCACCCTTCCCATCACAAAACTTTGAAGAATCACTGAATCTGGTAAGTGTGACTCAAGGCATCTAACGGATGGGAATTTCACAAGGTAACCCATGACAACAGGCTTGTGACACACAGAGAGGGAGGAGGGGGAGCCAATCGGTGAGCGGCACAGTCACGCTGAAACAGGAAGTGACCTCAGACCGAGGGGGGAATCCATGACCAAACCTGGCGTGTGACAACACTTCTCTTCCCTCGCCCCCGCGATACGTTTAATTCCAGTGACACAGTTTCACAGAAAAGGCCATTCATTATTTAACTGGTGACTAAGTCCATGAATGCCACGTGGTGTTTGTTACGCTCATCGACACCCGTCAGCTCACCAACTCCGGTTGTGCGCACGGGAAGCATAAAATGACACAGCAGCCGACCATTCGGCGCATTCCCCGCTGCTCTTTCTTCCCCCTTCAAGTCATAGAGAGATACAGCACCGAAACAGGCTCACCGAGTCAGCACCAACCATCAACCACCCATTAATACTAATCCTACATTAATCCCATTTTTCCCCCTCTCACATCCCCACCTTCCCTCAATTCTCTTACCACCTACCTACACTAGTGGCAATTTTTTTTTTACAATGGCCAATTTACCTATCAACCTGCAAGTCTTTGGCTGTGGCAGGAAACCGGAGCACCCGGAGAAAACAAACGCGGACACAGGGAGAACTTGCAAACTCCGCACAGGCAGTACCCAGAATCGAACCCGGGTCACTGGAGCTGTGAGGCTGCGGTGTTAACCACTGCGCCACTGTGCCGCCCATCGAAATATTTCTCCAATTCCCCTTTTGAAAGTTACTATTGAATCTGCTTCCACCGCCCTTTCAGGCAGCGCGTTCCAGATCACAACAACTCACTGCGTTAAAAACAATTCTCATCTCCCCCCCTCTGTTTTTTTTTTACCAATTATCTTAAATCTGGTTACCAATCCTCCTGCCACTGGAAATAGTTTCCCCTTTCATAATTTTGAACGCCTCGATTAAATCTCCCCTTAACCCTCTCCGCTCTGAGGAGAACAATCCCAGTCTCTCCACATTAACTAAAGTCCCTCATCCCTGGGACCATCCGAGTAAATCTCCTCCGCACCCTCTCTGAGGCCTCGACATCCTCCCTTAAGTGCGGAGCCCCGGAATTGGACACAATCCTCCAGCTGAGGCCTAACCAATGATTCGCAAAGGTTTAGTATTCCAGAAATTTCCATCACACCACCTCTCATCACCAACCCCTATGCCCTCGCCCTCCGCTCCTGACCCATCCACCCTCACG
Source organism: Heterodontus francisci (assembly GCF_036365525.1). NCBI lineage: Eukaryota > Metazoa > Chordata > Chondrichthyes > Heterodontiformes > Heterodontidae > Heterodontus > Heterodontus francisci. Next base: position 270,096 of record NW_027141233.1, read on the forward strand.
GCAATTGGTCAGCACACACTTGCATTTGTATAGCACCTTTACATCCGCAGGGCACCCCAAAGCACTTTACTGTCAATAAAGTCCTTCATTTGAAGTGCTGTCGCAATGTAGGGAACCGTGCAATGGCAGCCATAGTACCCACAATCCTCAGCACCGCAGAAACCACTCTATCCGTTTATACCGGTGACAGTGATTGTAATCACCCCTGGTGATTACGACATTGGATCCAAAATTGATCATTCTGCTGCCGCCAAACAGGTCATTCGCCAGCACTGGAATCAGAATGCGGTGAAGATTTGCTCCTGTGTCTGGGAGATTAAGCGTCTATTTCACGAGAACCCCATGCTCCCACTTCCCACCCATCCCTGGCCTGGGATTCCTCGGAATACAGGCTGCAGCGGGAGGGGTTGGGGGGAGGGTGGGGGGGGGGCTCCGGATCCTACAACCTTCAAATTCGGAGGGGGGAGAGAGGAGATTCCCCACTGAGCTACAGCTGGCACCGAGCCTGGGGCAGGACCAAAGGCGAATGTTTTGCAGACAGCCAGGGGAGGTTCCCAAAAGCGGGCGGGTGAATCAGATTCTGAAACCAATAGCTGTGATCTTTTTTGCAAAGAGGCGAACACATGTCATTGGGGTCAGGGCATTACAGGAAATAAACCTGTTGACGAAAAGAGGACTCAGTTCCTATCACCCATCTCACCAGCTTACAAGCAACCGCCTGCTTTGAGTTCTGATGTCACTTTCTCCCTCGTGGTGCTGACTGGATCCTACAGGACAGGGTGCAGCTCCAACACTCGAAGCTCGACACCATCCAGGACAAAGCAGCTCGCTTGATCAGCACCCCATCCATCACCTTCAACATTCACTCCCTCCACCACCGACGCACAGTGGCAGCAGTGTGTACCATCTACAAGATGCACTGCAGCAATGCACCAAGGCTCCTTCCAACAGCACCTTGCAAACCCATGACCTCTACCAACTAGAAGGACAAGGGCAGCAGATGCATGGGAACACCACCACCTGCAAGTTCCCCTCCAAGCCACACACCATCCTGACTTGGAACTATATCGCCGTTCCTTCACTGTCGCTGGGTCAAGATCCTGGAACTCCCTTCCTAACAGCACTGTGGGTGTACCTACACCACATGGACTGCAGCGGTTCAAGAAGGCAGCTCACCACCACCTTCTCAAGGGCAATTAGGGATGGGCAATTAATCCCGGCCTGGCCAGTGACGCCCACATCCCATGAATGAATAAAACATCCCCCCACAGAGCAGAACGGAGCCAATTCTGTGCACAGCAAGATCCCACAAAGGGCCAACACACAGCTAGTCGGGCTCCAGTTGAGGGAAGAAGGTTTCACACAGGACATCCACCCACCCCTTGCCCCACTGTTCCCCCCCGCCCCCCCGACAGGCCAACCCTCCCAGTGCCAGTCCTGAGGGAACACTGCACTGTCAGAGGCGCTGTCTTTTGGACGCGACGTTAAATCGAGGGCCCCGTCAGCCCACTCAGGTGGGCAGTAAAGATCCCGCGCCCACTGCTGAAAAAAACCGCAGGGGGGGGAGTTCTCCCTCAACCAACATCGCTCAAAGAAGAGAATATCCGGTCATTATCACATCGCTGTTCGTGGGAGCTTGCTGTGCATTAATTGGCTGCCACCTTTCCCACATCATAACAGTGACTACACTCGATAGGTAGTTCCTTGGCTGCAAAGCTTTCTGGGATGTTCTGAGGTTGTGAAAGGCAATATAGAAATGCAAATCTTTCTTTGCTGCATGGCTGTTGATGTTGTGTCACAGACAATCGGAACCCTTACTCACCGCCTAACTCACAAACAACTTCTCAAAGGTCCATTTAACAATGAGCGCAGAACTGGTCAGAGTGAGTTACTGAGTAACAGTGTGAGGGAGCTGGATTAACATCAGTAGAGATACAGTCAGCGACACAGGGTGCTGGGGGGAGAGGGGTTACTGAGTGACAGTGTGAGGGAGCTGGATTAACATCAGTAGAGATACAGTCAGTAACACAGGGTGCTGGGGGGAGAGGGGTTACTGAGTGACAGTGTGAGGGAGCTGGATTAACATCAGTAGAGATACAGTCAGTAACACAGGGTGCTGGGGGGAGAGGGGTTACTGAGTGACAGTGTGAAGGAGCTGGATTAACATCAGTAGAGATACAGTCAGTAACACAGGGCGCTGGGGGGAGAGGGGTTACTGAGTGACAGTGTGAGGGAGCTGGATTAACATCAGTTGAGATACAGTCAGTAACACAGGGCGCTGGGGGGAGAGGGGTTACTGAGTGACAGTGTGAGTGAGCTGGATTAACATCAGTAGAGGTACAGTCAGTAACACAGGGTGCTGGGGGGAGAGGGGTTACTGAGTGACAGTGTGAGGGAGCTGGATTAACATCAGTAGAGATACAGTCAGTAACACAGGGCGCTGGGGGGAGAGGGGTTACTGAGTGACAGTGTGAGGGAGCTGGATTAACATCAGTAGAGATACAGTCAGTAACACAGGGTGCTGGGGGGAGAGGGGTTACTGAGTGACAGTGTGAGGGAGCTGAATTAACATCAGTAGAGATACAGTCAGTAACACAGGGTGCTGTGGGGGTGAGGGGTTCCTGAGTGACAGTGCGGGGGAGCTGAATTAACATCAGTAGAGATACAGTCAGTAACACAGGGTGCTGGGGGGGAGAGGGGTTACTGAGTGACAGTGTGAGGGAGCTGGATTAACATCAGTAGAGATACAGTCAGTAACACAGGGTGCTGGGGGAGAGGGGTTACTGAGTGACAGTGCGAGAGAGCTGGATTAACATCAGTAGAGATACAGTCAGTAACACAGGGTGCTGGGGGGGAGAGGGGTTACTGAGTGACAGTGCGAGGGTTTCACATCAGTAGAGATACAGTCAGTAACACAGAGTGCTGGGGGGAGAGGGGTTACTGAGTGACAGTGTGAGGGAGCTGGATTAACATCAGTAGAGATACAGTCAGTAACACAGGGCGCTGGGGAGAGTGGGGTTACTGAGTGACAGTGCGAGGGTTTCACATCAGTAGAGATAGTCAGTAACACAGGGGGCTTGGGGGAGAGGGGTTACTGAGTGACAGTGCGAGGATTTAACATCAGTAGAGATACAGTCAGTAACACAGGGGGCTGGGGGGAGTGGGGTTACTGAGTGACAGTGTGAGGGAGTTGAATTAACATCAGTAGAGATACAGTCAGTAACACAGGGTGCTGGGGGGAGAGGGGTTACTGAGTGACAGTGTGAGGGAGCTGCATTAACATCAGTAGAGATACAGTCAGTAACACAGGGCACTGGGGGGAGAGGGGTTACTGAGTGACAGTGTGAGGGAGCTGGATTAACATCAGTAGAGATACAGTCAGTAACACAGGGTGCTGGGGGGAGAGGGGTTACTGAATGACAGTGTGAGGGTTTAACATCAGTAGAGATACAGTCAGTAACACAGGGTGCTGGGGGGAGAGGGGTTACTGAATGACAGTGTGAGGGTTTAACATCAGTAGAGATACAGTCAGTAACACAGGGTGCTGGGGGGAGAGGGGTTACTGAATGACAGTGTGAGGGTTTAACATCAGTAGAGATACAGTCAGTAACACAGGGTGTTGGGGGGAGAGGGGTTACTGAATGACAGTGTGAGGGTTTAACATCAGTAGAGATACAGTCAGTAACACAGGGTGCTGGGGGGAGAGGGGTTACTGAATGACAGTGTGAGGGTTTAACATCAGTAGAGATACAGTCAATAACACAGGGCGCTGGGGGGAGAGGGGTTACTGAGTGACAGTGCGAGGGAGCTGGATTAACATCAGTAGAGATACAGTCAGTAACACAGGGCACTGGGGGGAGAGGGGTTACTGAGTGACAGTGTGAGGGAGCTGGATTAACATCAGTAGAGATACAGTCAGTAACACAGGGGGCTGGGGGGAGAGGGGTTACTGAGTGACAGTGCGAGGGTTTAACATCAGTAGAGATACAGTCAGTAACACAGGGGGCTGGGGGGAGAGGGGTTACTGAGTGACAGTGTGAGGGAGTTGAATTAACATCAGTAGAGATACAGTCAGTAACACAGGGGGCTGGTGGGAGAGGGGTTACTGAGTGACAGTGTGAGGGAGCTGCATTAACATCAGTAGAGATACAGTCAGTAACACAGGGCACTGGGGGGAGAGGGGTTACTGAATGACAGTGTGAGGGAGCTGCATTAACATCAGTAGAGATACAGTCAGTAACACAGGGCACTGGGGGGAGAGGGGTTACTGAGTGACAGTGTGAGGGAGCTGGATTAACATCAGTAGAGATACAGTCAGTAACACAGGGTGCTGGGGGAGAGGGGTTACTGAATGACAGTGTGAGGGTTTAACATCAGTAGAGATACAGTCAGTAACACAGGGTGCTGGGGGGAGAGGGGTTACTGAATGACAGTGTGAGGGTTTAACATCAGTAGAGATACAGTCAGTAACACAGGGTGCTGGGGGGAGAGGGGTTACTGAATGACAGTGTGAGGGTTTAACATCAGTAGAGATACAGTCAGTAACACAGGGTGTTGGGGGAGAGGGGTTACTGAATGACAGTGTGAGGGTTTAACATCAGTAGAGATACAGTCAGTAACACAGGGTGCTGGGGGGAGAGGGGTTACTGAATGACAGTGTGAGGGTTTAACATCAGTAGAGATACAGTCAATAACACAGGGCGCTGGGGGGAGAGGGGTTACTGAGTGACAGTGCGAGGGAGCTGGATTAACATCAGTAGAGATACAGTCAGTAACACAGGGCACTGGGGGGAGAGGGGTTACTGAATGACAGTGTGAGGGAGCTGGATTAACATCAGTAGAGATACAGTCAGTAACACAGGGGGCTGGGGGGAGAGGGGTTACTGAGTGACAGTGTGAGGGAGCTGAATTAACATCAGTAGAGATACAGTCAGTAACACAGGGTGCTGGGGGAGAGGGGTTACTGAGTGACAGTGCGAGGGTTTAACATCAGTAGAGATACAGTCAGTAACACAGGGTGCTGGGGGGAGAGGGGTTACTGAATGACAGTGTGAGGGAGCTGAATTAACATCAGTAGAGATACAGTCAGTAACACAGGGTGCTGGGGGGAGAGGGGTTACTGAGCGACAGTGTGAGGGAGCTGAATTAACATCAGTAGAGATACAGTCAGTAACACAGGGTGCTGGGGGGAGAGCGGTTACTGAGCGACAGTGTGAGGGTTTAACATCAGTAGAGATCCAGTCAGTAACACAGGCTCATCAGTCATAAGCTTTTTCTGATCGATCTGGCGTCACCAGCCAGTATCCCTCACAAAAGGTTCACATTTAAGCAAAACGGACATTAAAAAGAATGGGATGGAACAGGAAAGGGGAGATAAAGGACTGTGACAGGGGGAGGCCGGGATTGTGTGATCGACCCTCGTTCAGCTGGCAGGAAATTGTAGCTCTCAACTTGTCGGGGAGGAAGTAGAGGTGACACCGGCAGGAAGGCAGTATGGTGTGCAGACAGGAACTGCTTCCTGTTCTGGCAGTAACTTCCTATGGAACAATTATATATATTTACATTCCTTTTTTAAAAAAAAGGCCAACGAGCATCGGAAACCTGTGGTCTTTGTCACGGGGTCAAACATTGCACAAGCTGTGCTGACAGAATGGAAAGACAAAGAGTTTGGGGGTGTGGGGTGGGGTAGAGAGGCACTTTGAACGTCCCAGCAACTTCAAACCTCGGGCGGCAACAGGAAAATTCTCAAACATCATTCTTCCGCACGCCTGAAAGTTAGAGTGAATGAAATCTTCCACACTTCGGCACGATATTTAATTTCTTCCCATTCTCGTCTCTCGGGCATCCCCCCCCGATTTCCCATCGCTCCACCATTGGCGGCCGTGTCTTCAGCTGCCTGGGGCCCCGAGCTCTGGAATTCCCTCCCTAAACCCTCTCCGCCTCTCCCTCCTCCTTTAAGACGCCCCGTAAACCGACCTCTCGGATCGAGCTTTTTTGGCCGCCTGTCTTAGACCCAACCAACAGCGTGCGAGGAGAGGCAAAACGCCAGAACCGGCCGCCCTGACAGCGTCTGCCTGGTGTGAAGACAGCAGGAAGTGCCCAAGTGCACCTCCATCCCTGACGGAGAAACAGACGGAGAATCGTGGAATCTTACAGCTCAATTCAGCGCCCCCACCTGCCTGTACTGGCTCTCTTAAAGAGCCCTCCACTCATTTCCCTTTCCCCCGTCGCCCCTGTTCCCTCTCCTTCGTCCCATTCCCCCTTTCCCTTCGAAAGTTCTATCGCATCAAATATCTTACCCACCATTTCCGTCAATTAACACCCTCTCTGCACGAACGCTTTGTCTTTCAGCACACCATTAACACACCCTTTGCCTTTGCTCCATGACCTTCTGGTCGGTTATTCTCTCTGACCTTGTCGTTTCAACACTTTCCCTCGTGTTATCTCTTTGCCCCACCCCTGCTTTATTTGCTTAAGACCGATTACATTTCCAACCTTTGCCCGTTCTGACGCGAGGTCACAGACCTGAAACGCTAACTCTGCTTCTCTCTCCACAGACGCTGCCCGACCTGCCGAGCACGTCCAGAACTTATTTTTAAACTTCGGATTTCCCAGCATCCGCAGTATTTTGCTTTTTATCTTACCCACCGTGTTTCTTTTTGTTGAAGGAAAGCTATGCCGCATTCAGTTTGCCTCTCTGTTTTGAGGCTGGGCGTCCCACGTCCCAAAAAAACAGAGTGCGGATAGAACTGCCGCAGACGTTAAATTAACCAGTGGTTTCACTGCAGTTCCAAACGCTGGCTCTAAACATCACCTCAGGGCAGAGACTAGAATTGTTATGTCTGGGTATTCTGTACTAAGTGGCAAATAGCACACAAGGGCCACCATTACAGAAAGCCCTGGCACGCAGTTGACTCCCTCCAGCCAGAACAGGAGTTGCCGATGCTACTGTTTTGGATACAGACAGGGATTCTCCCCCTTGCCCCCAGCACCATAAAGTACGAGGGAGGGGGCTCCGCTCCCCATCATTACAGAGTGACAGATCAGCAATTAACCAATGAGAGCTACCAGTTTAAAATCCTCGTGTTCAAATCCCTCCCCATCTCTGCACCCCTCCTCCAGCCCCTACCACCCGCCCGGGATCTCTGTGCCCCTCCAATTCCGGCCTCTTGCCCTGAGCTCTACCACTGGCGGTCGTGCCTTCAGCCGCCCAAGCTCTGCAATTCCTCTCTAATCTTCTCCGCCCTTCCGGCGCTCCTTGATCACGCTTTGGGTCACCTGTCCTAACACCCCCTCACGTGTCTCCGTGTCAAATTTTGTCCAATAACGCCGTTTTATAGAAATTGCCGCAGAACACTGCAATATTGGACACAATACTCCATTTGAAGCTGAACCGGTGTTTTAT